>NC_056727.1:591994579-592099579 GCF_019279795.1 Protopterus annectens | reverse complement strand
TGATTCGGAAGAAACTTTTGGCAGAAAGGAAGGATTCGTTCTGAGAGCTACCCTCTCTTTATGAAAAACCAAATAAGGGGGATGGACAGACAAGGACTGAAGTTCCGACACCCTTCTGGCAGATGTTATAGCCACCAAAAACAGAGTTTTCCAAGAGAGAAGCTTGATGGAACAAGAAGCTGCAGGCTCAAAGAGAGGGAGAATTAATGAAGTTAACACCAAATTTAGATCCCATTGTGGAGGAGGATCCTTAATGGGAGGTCTGAGCAAGAAGATGCCCTTGAGGAAAGCTTTACAGAGTTTATGGGACATAACATTGGTTTCAGAGAGCCCTACATGAAAATTGGCAATGGCCGCTAGTTGTACTCTTGATAGTGGCCGACGACGACCCTGAATGAAAAAGCTCCGCCAGAAAATCTAGGACTTTATGAATTGGTGCATTAAAAGGATCTAAGGACCTAGCTTCTGCCCAGAATGAAAAACGCTTCCATTTACTCGCATAAGTCTTCCTAGTATTGGACTTATGGGAGGCAAGAATGATATCACTGACAGGCAGAGAAATAAAGGGAAGCCTGGCTATGGTTGGAAGTAGAGCAACCAAGCTGTGAGGTTGAGGGACTGAAGAGACTGGTGCAGCTTGCCTGTCAGATGGGTCAAAAGGTCTGGAAATGGTTCCAGATGCCAGGGCTGTTACAGTAGATAACAGTGCAGGAACGGAAACCATACTTGTCGAGGCCAGTACGGAGCAATGAGGATCACTTTGGATCTCAATGCGGTTGCTTTCTGAATTAACTGTGGAATCAACAGAAAAGGGGGAAAAGCGTATAGAAGACCCCGAGGCCAATCGTGGACAAGAGTGTCTCTGGGGGAAGAGTGTGAAGAAGTCGAGGCACTTGCTGTTTTGAGGTGTTGCGAAAAGGTCGCAGCAAGGCTGGCCCCACTTCTGGAAAATTCTCTCTGCTACCGCCTGATTTAGAGACCACTCGTGAGGCGTGAGAATTGTTCTGCTCAGTCTGTCCGCTTTGACGTTGGACCTCCCGGGATGTGCGTTGCTATCAGAAACCGTTGAGAGGAGATCGCCCACTGCCAAAGTCTGAGTGCTTCTCGACATAGGGGATAGGACTTTGTTCCACCCTGCTTGTTTATGTACCACACTACAGACATATTGTCCGTTTGAACTGCTATAGTCCCCGTGGTAAGAGAGTCCTGAAGGGTTGCAATGATAAAAGCACTGCTCTCATCTCTAGGACATTTATGTGCAGGTGGCATTCTAATTGTTGCCATGTGCCCTGGACAGTCCTGCCCTGATTGTGCCCCCCCACCAGATCAGGGAGGCATCAGTTGTCACCGTGGCAACTGGAGGAGGAAGAACAAAGGGCCTGCCCTGAAGAAGTTGAGGGGAGACCATCCACCAGGAGAGGTGTTTTTTGCAAGTTGGGGTTGTCAAAATGTTGTGAGTCATTGGGAGCTGTTGAAAGGACCACTGAGAAAAAAGCATCCACTGGAGAATTCTCATGTGGAAGCGGGCTAAGGGGAGAAGGAGAATCGCCGCTGCCATGAGGCCTAATGTTTTCAGTACTAACTTGACTTGAATTCTGTTGGACTGAAACAGAAACTGAACATTCCGCCGTATGTCTGTCACTCTCTGAGGTGGTAATGTTGCAGACATTTCTGTGGTGTTTAACATGGCGCCTATGAAGTTTATACATTGACAAGGCGACAAGGAGGATTTTGCGAAATTTATGGAAATACCTAGTTTGTTGCAAATGTGAATGGTGTAATCCCTGGCTATGATAAGATACTGCTTGGTGGTAGCAGTAATGAGCCAGTCATCTAAATATGGAAACACCTGGAATCCTTTTTGTCTCAGGTGAGCCGTGACCACTGCCAAACATTTGGTGAACACCCGGGGGGCTGTGGTGAGACCACTGGGCAGGGCTCTGAATTGGTAATGACTGGCTCCCAGCCGGAAGCGGAGAAACCTCCTGGAGCGCCTGTGTATCTTTACATTATAGACCTTCAGGACGCATACTAACGAGCACATCCAGTTGTGTCTGCCCAAGAAGGAGAGAATGGACTGCAGCGTTACCATCTGAAATTGTGTCTTCTGCACAGACTTGTTCAGTCTGCTGAGGTACAAAATGGGTCTCCAGTCTCCTGTCTTTTTTGGTACCAAAAAGAACCTGCAGTAGATTCAGGATCCTAGCTGGTCTGCTGGGACTGCCTGGATGACTCTTTTTCTAACAGCTTTTTTATCTCTAGCTGTGCCTGACCCCTTTGTCCGGGTGGTATGTCTGGGAGGGGTCTTGGCGGTTGGATCGGAGGGGAAATGAAGGGGATTTTGTAACCCTCGGATATGATCGACTGTACCCATTTGTCTTGAGAGAGGGATTGGCAGGCTTCCGGGTACAGAGATAATCTTCCCCCGACTGCCTCCGAAGGTGGACAGTCGGGCAGCTTCTCAGGGATGCTGAAAGGGTTGGTCAGGGAAGGATTCCCTGGAACCCTGGTTCTGTGGACCCCCTCTGCCCCTGGGGCGGCGTCTATTATTGTTCCCCCCTCTGCCTCTGGGGGGGGGGGGGGAGTTCACCACGTGCGGCAGGCGTGACTCCATGTGGTCTGCGGAACTATATCTTTCCACCCTTCTGACCTTTAGGGTATGGTCTAGATGGTGTGGAAAAGTGGACTCCCATGGCAGAGAGTGTCTTACCAACTTGCTCGCACCTGGTGAGGGTATTCTTCACCTGAGGTCCAAACAACTCTGAACCATCAAAGGGAGTGTTAGTGAAGGACGTCTTGAAGGGATCAGCAAAATTACAGAGTCGCATCCAGGCGTGACGTCTTAACGCAACACCTGTGCCTGTGGCCCTACTCGCTCAATCGGCTGCATAAGAGATAAGCCGCATGGAGGAGTTGGCAATGGAATTCAGGGTAGCCAGCTGGGAATTAATCTTGTCCTGATACCCCGCAGCAGAAGGATCCTGTATGGTTTCACCCAGTTCTTTGAGCAAATATCTCTGAAGACGGGTGAAATGACATAAATAGTTCAGCGACCGCATGGCAAAGGCCGCTGAAGCAAATGTCCGCTTACCGTACCTGTCCATAGTCCTGGACTCTTAATAGGAGGATGAACAGGTACAGAAGGATCAGCTAATTCCTTCTTCGTGGTGGCTGCTACCACCATAGCATTTACCGATACACCTTTGGTCAGAAATGGTTTGTCTACCGGAGCAGAAATAAATTTAGAAGGCCTCCTAGGGGTAGGTTCCATCGATTCAGGAGCTGCCCACACCTTTCTGGCCACTACTTCCATCAGTGGGTCGAAAGGAGGGGACACCCAGGAGGTGGAAGGGCAAGACCCAAAAGCGTCAAGGTAAACCGACTCGTCCTCGGAGGGTTTGAGGGTGGACCAATTCCCCCTCTGTTTCAGGATCTCTAGGATGTCTGAAAAGGAGACATCCTCAGAGGGGGATCTCGGGGAACCCTCCGACTCATCCAAGTCGGTGTCCAAAGTGATAGACTCAGGAGAGTCTACGTGCTTCCTCTTGCACTTTCTTTTCCTAGGGGGTTCCCTTGAAGCTTCAGGGGAGGCCTCGGACGAAGAAGAGACGCCCAAAGTGGGTACCCTATGCTTTGGATCTCTGCTATCAGTTGCCAGAGGATGACCAGAGACCGTAACAGGCACTGTAGAGGCAGGAGCTGAAGGAACCAACCTTGGAGCGGACACCGGATCCAGCACGCTCCTCATCACCTCAAAGGCTCCCCTATCAGGCACAGAAGAAAGTCCTGGCTCCGAGGATACCAGGACCGCTCCCGGCGCCGACAGAGAAGGCTCCGAGAATGATGTCTGGGCCGAACTAACCAGCACCGACGCTCTGAGAGGGAGAACGGGGTCGGACAAGGGTCCAATGCCACTCGCCCCCTCGGAGCTGACGATGGAGTCCCGGCACCCGGACCACTCCACGGATGGCACTAATGAAGAGGTCGGAGCTGACGACGCTGGGGCAGAAGGTGGTAGTATCGGCTCAGACGTGGGTAAGGTCCAGGTTCTGACAAACTCCGGCTCCGAGCTCAACTGAAGTGTCGGAGGAGGAATCGAAATTGGCACCGAGGGAGCCACAGTCTGGTGAGATGGGCTTTGGAGTATTTGGGCCAGTGCCTGAGACTTGAGGAGTCTACTGACCACCCTCTCAGTGTCATGGTCGGACAGCCTGGAAGACCTGGAGGAATGAGTCCTATGACTCCGCTCCGACAGTAAGGGCGATCCTGGAGCCGAACGAATGGACTCTACGGAGGGTGATATAGAGCGCCTGCGAACTGTTGTCGGCTCCGATACGGGTTTCGGAGCGGGCAAAGTCTTGCTCGCATCGGATCCAACTGGAGCCGATGGCGGAGCACTTTCGGTTCCACCAGCCGTCGACTCAAGAACTGGAGCCGAGGGTTTGGTGGGCTTGGACGACTTCCCCAAGCCAGACAGAGAGTCATCAGGCTTCAATAAGCCCCTCAAAATTAGCTTATTGCGGCGCTCCTGCAGGACTCTTGGACTAAATCCGTGACAGACGGAACAAGAGTCCTGCAGGCGCAAGGGTCCCAGGCAATAAACGCAAGAAGTGTGACCATCTGTCAGAGACATCTTCTGGCAGCACGAGTCACACTTCTTGAATCCTGAGATTTTAGTGTCTTTGGACATTATAGTGGACACTAACAATCTAACACAGTCAGCACACACAACTCACTCAAACACTCACACAAGGGGAGAAGTTAAAGGGCTGACTAGGAAAACACACACACACCCACTCAATAAGGGCAAACTATAGGGATAACTATAGAAAAACTAAAGCCAGAAGGCCCGTTTATCAATCTGACTAAAGGGGGGGGGAGGCTTAACGAAAATTGTTAATAAGCTTTTAAGGGTAAGATAATGAACAGATAGGGAAAACTAACCTTAAATTTTAAAAGTCCTCACAAAAAGAAAAAACTTTTTACACTGACCTGAGCCGGTAAAAACGTAACTTGTAAAAACGCAACTTCGCAGCGAAGCGGCAAACGAGATCTGGGGAGTTAGCGCATGGTATTGTGGGATATAGGGCTGCCTCAAGCCAATAAAAATAGCTCTCGAGCTACAGTATAGGCAGAGTCGGAGCCGAGGATCGGCTCCGAACCTATCCAGCAAGAATGGAGGCGAGAATGACAACTTTATATATATATATATATATATATATATATATACACACATACATGTATATATATGTATATATATGTATAGATATATATATATATATATATATATATATATATATAGATAGATATATATATATATATATATATATATATATACATATACACACACACACACACACACACACATATATACATATGCACACACACATTGATATATAATCTCCCCATATATGGGTCTACTTCACATCACCTAAAACTCATTTGACTGACTTTCACTTCAGAGACCAAATCAACTAATTTCAAAAAACTGAAACCTCATTTGACTGAATCTCATTTCACCGAAAGATTACAATGCTAATTTCAAAAAACTATATGTTAAACCATAAACAGACATACTCAACACTATTAACTACCTCTTTCCAGACCTTAAAAACTACTTACTTGGCCTCTTAACAAAAACTGGACAATATAAAACCAAACTAAGTGGGGGGGCTGTGCCCCCCACACATACCTCTAACAATATAAACTAACTCCAGGATCGCACTACAGTGGGGAAAGGGACGTATACCTTTTACTTGTCTTACAGTACTCTACACGCTGCCACTACTTCTGGGAACGCACAAACCATCCGCCATATTACTTTAGAGACTTCCAATAAAAATGTAGAGAGACATGCCCACATTTAAAAACACTACAACACTACTTTCTACGTGACTAATCAGTATTCTGACAGTCAGCACTGTAAATTACAGAAATTCTTTTTATCACAAACAAGTCACAGGTGAATGGAAACCCACATCATGTCTACGGCTTACAATTCAGTGCCTTGGACTGTTCTTCCCATAACAATGCTTTCCCTCAGTTGGGAGGCATCCATAGTCACTGTGGCTTTTGGAGATGAAATAATGAAGAAACGAACTTTGGAAACTTGCTCTGCATGAATCCACCATGCTGTGTATCATCTGCAAACCTCTATGAAGTGAATGGGGAGTTGATGTTGGATGAGGTCTTATCAGCCAATGTGCTGTAAGTGTCCACTGTAGTATTCTCATGTGAAAAGGCACCAAAGCAACCAGTACTACAGAGGCCACCATGGAACCCAGCAGCTGTAGAACTAGTTTAGCTGGGAGTGGACAAGGAGAAAGGATGTGCATTGCCTGTTTTTTTAGGTTCTCCAGACTTGCTACTTGTGGTTTTGTGTTTAGGTGGGCATCAATAAGCTTTGTCCAGCACAAACTCTGGAGTTGAGACTTTAGAATAATTTATGGTAATGCCCAACTGTGAACAGAGGCAGAGCAAGGGGTCCTTGGCCTGAATTAATACAGGCTTGGTGGAAGCAGATGGGAGCCAATCACCTAAATACAACAGCATCCAGAATCCTTGCAGTCTCAAATGAGTTGCAGCCACTACCATACACTTACATGCATACAAATGTTTCAAGCACGGGCATTAAGCCCTTCTAGCTTGCCAATATGCCAAAACACTTGTTCCCACAATAAAATGTACAGGCTGTTCTTAAAAATATCTAAACGAGTACTCACTTCAATGTAATTTGGTAGTCTGTTCCAAGCATCAGCTACTCTGTCAGAGAACCAATTAGTACAGTTCTCATTCCTATAGAATCTTCTACATAGGTTATCTGACAATTCTCTAGTACTTTTAGATAACCCCAAACATTCCCAGAGGTAGTTGTCCCTAAATGCCCTATATACCTCTTAAATATCTGTAAGAGACACTGTACAAGTTCAGCTATTTTAGTATTTCATAATAACTTAGATTTTTCACATCCATGGATGCCCTTAGTATATTTCTGCTCTACTCTTTCCAGTCTCTTCATCCTTGTTTTCCTATAGGGTTTCCATAATGTTATTCCATACTCAAGTTTGGGTCTAATGTAGCTAACAAACAATGACCATTATGTTGGATTTCCTAGACTTTATAAATCTTTTTATACAACCTATAGTTCTACAACTATCATTAGCCAATTGGTGGATATGATTAGAAAAACTCATAGCTGAATCTACCCATATACCCAGGCCTTTAAATAAGTCTACATTTTCAATCACTGTGGGCTTTATTAAATATTCACCTTTTAGTTTATGTCTCCCAAATCTCATATGCTTAGTTTTTGATGTATTTATCAACATATTATTCTCCTGTGCCCAAATGGTCAATTTAGTCAAATTATTTTGCAGACATGCCTCATCTGTAACACTTGTAATCAGTTTCCTCAATTTCAGGTCATCAGCACATAGACTGTAGAACACATCAGATGAAAAAGTAAGGTCTGAAAAATACAATCTAAACAAGTAAGGGCCTAGTACAGAGCCCTGTGGGACACCTTGACTGTAACCAAGGATTTCACATGTCCAGTTGGTGTGTGATACTTGCCATGTCCTATTTGTAAGCCATGCACCTATCCATTTCATCAACAGTACATCAATACCTAGTTGTACTAATTTATTGATCAGTGTTTTGTGCATGACCTGTCAAATGCTGAAGTTAAATCTATACAAATCACATCACAGCACAATTTTTCATTCATAGCTGCTATTATATGGTTATAAAACATCATGTTACAGGTGGTAATAGATCTATTTTCAACATATGCATGTTGATATATGGTTTCAAGTCCCAACCTGTCCAGTTCTGACAATAACTTATCCACTATTACCTTCTCCATTATTTTTCCACAACATGAAAGCAGACTTAAGGGCCTATATGATTCTGGGTCTGTCCTACTCCCCTTTCCCTTAAAGACAGGTTTAATAAGTGCAGTCTCCAATCTTGAGAAACACCCAGGTGAACACCCAGGGTACTGTGGTGAGACCAAAAGCAAGGGCCCTGAACTGGTAGTGACTGGCTGCCAACCAGAAGAGGAGGTATCTTCTATGGCACCTGTGTATCTTAATGTGATAGTATGCGTCTTGAAGATCTATAAAGCACATCCAATCATCCTTCCTCAAAAGGAGGCAGGATGGCAGTTAGCACTTACTAGAAGCACAAGTTGCACCATGCGTCTTACCATGGATAACCTTTCTTTTAGGTCAACTCAAGTCATTCTGTGTGGCTGTCAGTTTGGGATATTTCTTCCTATTAGGAGGAAAAAACTTCAATATTTGAAAATGTAAACAGTTTGGTGTGTTAGTATTAAATTAATAGGTTTTAGGGGGTATTGAAGGTTTGTTTTTTGTTTGAGTGCTTTCAATAAAAATAAAAAGCTTTCTAACATATGACATAGGTTCAAATGGATATGACAAGAAAAGTACAGTTGTGTACACTTACCATAAATGTAGATGTTAGAGTGTATTCACTGTTGCAGTCATCACATTTGGGTTATCTGCTTGCATTAGCCCTCAGTCGGCCTGATTAACAAAGTCTTGGGTCCTGCGTCGGTTGCTTTCCCTTCTTCCGTAACTTCAGGTCGTCAGGGGTATAAAACATGCAGCCGACGTCATTACCCCAGTTTTTCTTGCCCCAGATGTCAGGTGCCCCCCTAATGGGAAGCAATTAAATCTATAAATATATAAGGTTATACCTCCAACAAAAAAGCAAATAAACCAAAAAGCTTTTGAGCATAGTAAAGGAGAGTAGAGGTATAGCCAAAAGTAGTAAGGGGGCTGGAGGGAGGGTAACCAGGATTGCAACAGTGAATACACTCAAACATCTACATTTATGGCAAGTTTACACAACTGTACTATGTTTTTCATGTTTCACTGTTGCAGTCATCACATGTGGGTAGATTCCCAAAGCTAAGGATGGGAGGAGGAATTTAGATAACATTAGGACCAGCTATAAGGCCCTGCAAGACTGCAGTGGCAAAGCCAGCTCTGGATTTAGAGAAAAATGGCAGATGGCAATGCTTGGTGAAAGTATGTACAGAACTCCAGGTAGCAGTTTCTAGGATGCCCCTGGTAGGGACGCCTCTGAGAAAGGCTGTAGAGGTAGATGCAGCCCTGGTCGAGTGGGGTCTGATCCCCTGTGGGATAGGTTTTCCATGGTGCTTGTAGCAGTAATGAATACAATGGCCTATCCATTTTGAAATGTTTTGCTTTGAGATAGCCTTCCCCTCTGCCCCTGCAGCAAATGCCACCAGCAGTTGGTCAGATTTCCTTTGAGGTTTAGTCCTGTCCAAGTAGAATCTAAGTTGTCTGTGCACATCTAGAGTGCAGTATCCATTCCCCTTTGTTCTGTGGATTAGGAAAAAAGGTTGGCAAATGGATGGACTGATTAGGGGCCACACTGGATACCACCTTGGGCATGAAGGAAGGATTGGTCCTAAGGGACACCATCCGCACGAAAGATGATGAAAGGCTCCACTGCCATGAGGGCCTGTAATTCAGATACCCATCTTGCTGAAGTGATTGCTAAAAGGAAAGCCGTTTTCCAAGAAAGGAATTTTAAGTCTGCAGTAGCAGCTGGCTCGAAAGGCGGAAGAGTGAGTTTCTCCAATATAAAGTTAAGGTCTCAGGCTGGAGTTGGAGCTCTCCTGGGTAGTCGTAAATTTTTGGTCCCTCTGAGGAACTGCTTGAACAATGGATGAGAGAAGAGGGGAGGTTCTGTGTTATAATGAGCTGAAAGGGCTGAGGTGTGAATTTTGATGGAGGAGAATGACAGGCCCTTGTGAAGCATCTCAGTTAAGTATTGCAAAAATGGAGGTAAACTGGGCACTGCTGTGCTCATCCCTGGAGATAGAATCATTTCCATTTTTCAGCCACAGAATCTTTTCCATTTTTTAGCATAAGATTTTCTAGTATTAGGCCTTCTTGCCTTTAAAATGATATCCATTACTGGTTTACTGAGGGATGGTAAAGGAGAGATTAGGTAATTAGCCAGACTGCTAGGTTCAGCATTTGAAGCTGAGGGTGTAAAATCTGACTCTCCTGCTGAGACAATAGGGTAGGAGTCTGAGGCAGGTGCCATGGGGCCAACTGCACAAGAGGGAGTACCAGTGTTGACATGGCCAGTCTGGTGCAATCAAAATCGTCCTTGGTTTGTCCTGTTTAATCTTTAGTAGTACTTTGGAGAGCAGAGGAGGAAAGGCATAAACTGATAAGATTTTTCCAGCTGAAGGACAGAGCATCCACTTTCCAAGCTTGTTTGTGGGGAGTCATTGTGCAAAATTTGTCCAATTGATAGTTCTGGGGGGAGGCAAACCGGTCTATATCAGGGCTCCACCATTTGTTTGTCAACATGTTGAAAATCCTTGGTTCCAGTTTCCATTCATGTGGGTCCACGAGGTTTCTGCTTAGTTCGTCTGCCAGTGTATTTAGTTTTCCTGGCAGGAATTGAGCTTGTAGATGCACTTGGTAGTTCAGGGCTGTGTTCCACAATGCCACGGCTAGCCTGCAGAGGGGGTAAGAATGTGTACCCCACCTGCTTCTGTACCACATAACAGTGGTGTTGTCCGTCTTTACCATTAATTGTCCTGGAAGTATGTGGTCCTTGAATGCTGTCAGAGCCTTCTGTACAGCTAACATTTCATTTTGATTGATATGCAGGTGCATTTGACTTGGGTTTCATTTGCCCTGAATGCACTTCCCTGCCAGGTGAGCCCCCCATGCATAGTCTGATGCGTCCGTTACGGTTTGGGTGGCAGGGAGTAGTGTGAATGGTAGTCCCTTGGTTTGGTGGCAGGCCTCTGCCCACCAAAGGAACTCTAGGCGGAGGCAAGGTATGATAGGAATCATTGCTTTTAGAGCCTGAGAATGATGACACCATTGGCTTTTTAGATATCATTGTAGTTTCCTCATATGCAGTCTTGCATATGGAATTAGAAGAATGCAGGAGGCCATAAACCCCAAGGCTTGCAGTATTTGCCTTGCAGATAGCAGGGTCCTTGTGGCTATTAGTTTGAAGTAAGTTGTCAAACCAATTTGTTTCTCTGGCGTGAGGAAAGCCATCTGGGAAGTTGTATTCAAGCTTGCTCCCAGGAATGTAATTTGCGGACAGGGTACCAGGTGTGATTTTTCTTTGTTTATTGTGTACCCCAGACAAGTTAGCACCTTTTGAACAAAGGCCAGATGATACAAAAGTATGTCCTGGCTTTCTTCCTGAATTAGTCAATCGTCCAGGTATGGGTATATTTCAATATTTCTCTGTCTGCAAAATGCAATGACTGGAGATAGGCACTTTGTGAATACCCTGGGCGCAGTAGATAAACCAAAGGTCAGTGCAGAGAACTGATAGTGCGAGTAGCCCGCTTTGAAGCATAGGTATCTTCTGCAAGATTCCATGATTGGGATGTGCAGGTATGCTTCCTTTAAGTCTAGTGTTGCCAACCAGGCGTTCTTGCCTAGCATAGGGAGCAACTGGTGAAGAGTCAGCACCTTGAATTTTGGAATCACCAAAAAGGTGTGGAGTAGACAGGTCCAGGATAGGACGCTATGAATTGCCTTTTCTGGATACCAGGAAAAGTCTCGAGTAGAAACCTTGTCCCTTTTCCTCTTCTGGTACCAACTGAATAGTCCCCATGTTTAAGAGAGAAAGCACTTGCTTTTGGGCCTCTGCTCACTGATTTTGGGGTAGATCTGCCACCTGCTTGATGTTGGTAACGTGTGGAAGTGAAATCTATATCCCTGGGACACTATATTTAAAACCCATCTGTCTTGGGTTACGAGTTCCCAGTTTTTGCATGAAGAGCAATCTTTCCCCCCAAAGGGGCAGTCAGTTGAGAAGTGCTTGGAAGTTTTAAAAAGAAGTCATTGAGACAGTTTGCCATAGGGGGGAGTTTTATTACTCCCAGATTTGGAAGTGGAGGCCCCCCACTGCTTAGTCCTGTGCCTACCCTGGGACTGAAGCCTGGGAGCTCTGCTGGGTCTGAGTTGGGACTGAGAAGATCTGGAAGAGAAAGGAAAGGACCAATTCTTGGAAGGCCAATGCCTACTAAACCTTGAAGGTTGTACTTATAAAAAATCTTTTAACAGTTTGCATAGATTTAGCTTTTTCCTCATCTTTTTAAGAACTTCTTCTGCTTTGTTGCCAAACAGGCGGTCCAGGTTTAAGGGAGCATCCAGTAATTTTGCTTTTACATGATCTGGCAAGGATTGCTCCTTAAGCAAAGCATGCCTTCTAAGTACAGACCTAGTTACAGCAGCCCTGCAAGATGCCTAAGTGAATCAAAACCACATTGCAAAGTATGTTTTCCAATCTGTTCAGCTGAATGCAGTAAATCCTGTAAATCCTTATTTTCAGCACAACCAGGAATCAACATAATTTTCTGTTTAAGCAATCCAATAACATGCTGCTGATACTTTAACTTATGAAACTGGCAGTTTAAGGCCCTAATGGGCCAGAGTTGCAGAAGTGTATACCTTCTTACCCCATCTATCCAGCGCCCTGGAGTCTCTATCAGAGGGGGTAGGATTTCTGGTAGTAGTAGCTTTAATGCCCTTGGGTCCCTGTGAAATAGTCTCAGGATCCGCAGTACGATTTTTAAAAAGGAACCCGAGAGTCAGGGACCCTGTAATATCTATCAGATTTTCTGGGAGCAGGAGGTAAGGAGTCAGGGGCCAAGCTAGACTCCGAAAAGGCATCATCAACAATGTCTAGTACAGGAGGTATGGCTAAAGGCCTGTGCTGGGCAAAAGTAAGAAATCCCTAAGCCTCTTTTTGGAATCGGAGAAATCTTGACTTTCCCAACGAAAATGCTCCCTGACAGTATGCAAGGTTTCACCAAAAGAGAAATCCTCTGGGGAGGAAGCAGAGGGAATAGAGTCCTCAGCATCAGAATCCTCAAAGGTAGTTAAGGATAAATCCTGGTCAGCAGAGGAAACAGAAAATTCAGAATCCTGGTCAGAAGTATCATAAGCAAACTCAGTCCTAGGTCTCGCTTCCCCTAATTAAAGTAATAAGGTCTTCAGCCATTCTTATTTGTTTTTTAGGCATAGAGGCCTGACCATGCGGTCTGGGTGTCAGTTTTCTAGGCAAGGTTTGAATTTTAGGACTTTAAGAAGATGATGGCATCTGTTTAATATGCAAGTCAGTAGGCCTGTGTACACCCTCTGAAACCAGTGCCTGCACAGCGGCTCTGGACCCATCCAAGGTAGAGACATCTGCAGGTTCCACAGTTGAAGCATCTCGCAGCATACCGGACTTCGAATGGATCTCAGTAGAGGCCTGCGAATCTGATGTAGCGGGTATCAGGGGCTGCGAAAGTGCCTCACTGTGTACCGGCGAACTGGCGACTGGCTTAGAAGAAGCATCGTCGGCAGCTTTGGACCTAGGCGGCCTGTCTCTGTCTTTATCTTTACGTTTTTTTGGAATGTCGGTAGTCGGATAGCTTACCGAAGACATATCAGGATAATTGAACAGAGCACCAAAATATTCAGAAGTGAAAATATACAAACGACTGATAGTTTGTGGTTTAAATAGGCACAAAACAGACAGCGAGGTACGTCGTGTTCAGGGCCTTTATGAGGTATTTGCTTTCCACAAGTAATGCAATTATTTACTTTTACTGACATCGGTTTAAAGCAAGAAAAAGTTTTCCCAATGGGGTACTTAGCTTTTAGTTGAAGACTTTGGTTCTGAAACTCGAAAATGAAAATTTCAAGAGTTGGCCGACCAGCACTTGCGAACTGCTTCTGCTTCAGGCACCGCACGGCAAGAAAGACTGGGGTAATGACGTCGGCTGCGTATTTTATATCCCTGACGTCACGGAAGAAGGGACAGCAGACGACACAGGACCCAAGACTTTGTTAATCAGGCCGACTGAGGGCTACTGCAATCAGATAACCCAAATGTGATGACTGCAACAGTGAAACACGAAGAACATCAACTATATACAAAGTTCAACCTGCATGAGTGTATGCATGTACATACACAGCAGCTGGAACCACACATTTAACAAAAAGCTGTTCTACATAAAAGGTGAGAACAATAACCTTTTAATACAATGCAGTGGCGGCTGGTGACTTCAAATCAAAGGGGGGGCTGCAGGAGACAGCTGAATGGGTGGGGCCAATGGGAAGGGGTGTGGTCAACTAAAAAGGGGTGGAGCTATGGTGCAGTGGGATCAATGCTGGACATGCTTACTAATTTATATGAAATAAATGCTCAAGTCAGTATGGCACATGCTAAATACACTACACAGCACACATTGTTACATGTATATACAGGTTGAAGACTTACCTCTGCGGTATGCTGCAAACAGTACTTCATACTCGGTTTCTGCGCCCGATCTGTAGTCTGGTCTGGAACACAGATCATACTGGATCCCCCCCCCCTTTTTTCATGGAGGCTCAAAAGGGACAGTTTTAAAGTTTCCCAAGCAAACACTATTCACGTGACCCCACCTGGTTCCAAGTAAGTGCTTGTAGTCTTCTCTTTCGGCTGTTCATGTTAGGGGTTGCCACAGCGGATACGTTTCCAATTTCTTCCTGTCCTCTGCATCTTTTTCTGTCACACCAACCACCTGCATGTCCTCTCTCACCACATCCATAAACCTTATCTTAGGCCTTCCTCTTTTTCTCTTACCTGGCAGCTTCATCCTTATCATACATTTCTCAATATACCCAGTACCCCTTCCTCAGCACATGTCCAAACCAACCTAATCTTGCCTCACTGGCATACAAATACTGTGGATGACTAACTTTGAAGATGATATCACTTAATTGACCCAACATCATCTAAAATGGACACATATTCCTTGTTATGCCAGCATTACTGGGACTAGCTTAATATTCAGTGCTACTGCTAACTAGTACAGATGGGGTTAAGCATTAATAAAACAGTTTACAATTAACCTTGATGAAGAAGCTGTTTCTTGTAGAACTGAGAAGGCAGTGCAAAAGGAGCAGACAGAAGATAGGGTACATAAAACTAGAGAGCCTCACAAAGAGGACCCCACTTGTCCTATATGGACAGACTCAAAAAACTCCAACTATTCTCTGTCTCATATTGCCTCCTTACAGTATAGCATGGTCAGCTACACATTGTAGTTTGCCATTCCTTTCCATTGGACAGTTTTAAGATTCCATCCTAGCTCAAGGTCTGTTTAGCATTTTTATTCCTCTCCAAGACATGAGTAAGCTGTGACAACATATAGTGTAGGTAACTGTTATATGGAAATTTAATTTATTGCATTTGATTACTGGGAAAATCCGAGTGAGCAATAAAACCCCTTTTCAATGAGGCCCGGGGAGAAAAGATCCAACTAACAAAGATATAGATACATAACAGTATACTGAGAGAACAAACATATCTGCTAAGGTAAAAGGAGTAAAATAAAATCTACATTGCCATACATTTACTTACAATGCACACATATGCAGTCTACAATACACAGAGTTTCATTCTGTATGTTTGTATGTATACCTAGCCCAGTTACACCTTCTATGTATCTCAAGCTGTATTAGCCAGCATAAAACATCTCTCAGGCTTGTGCGCATTTATTTAATGTTACTTATGATGAGCAGATTTTAGCCTAGGTCAGATTCAACAATATACATCTTGCAGCATACCTCTCAACCTCTTAGAGTAAGAAATCTGGACAAAACCATGTATAAAAGTGGGACAAAGGACCAAAATTGGGACAATTTTTAAATATGTCTCTTCTTACAAACTTAGAAAGTTGATAGAACAACAGGTTTTGCATTAGCATGACTTTTTCTGAAGGGTGAAGTCTGAAACTACGTCTGTAATTAGTTTCTAACTTCAGTCTTTAATGATTTCCCTTATGTCACTTAACAGTCATGTACATTGCTTTCCAACTTCCACCAGTATTCCTCATTGACAGTGGCAAGAAGTTCTGACTGAGGTTTCTTTTTGGGGATAAACTCTTGGCTAGGCTTGTAAGGGGCCCCAGGGGCATTAGCCTAGTAACCTCCTATGATCCTATTTAACACATCCTCAAACTAGAGAAAAAACTTACAAGTGCAACTGACAGCACAGTTAAACATTCAATATGCCATTCAGTAATCATTTATGACAATACATTGACAGAGTAAAATGCTGAGCTCAGTGTTGATCAGCTGGTTAGATTTAATTAAACAGACAAATAAAACAGTGGTGTAACAAAAGAAACAAGCTAAAACATATGCCTTAAACATTAGACATAAGAACTGCCGATACAGATTGTGCAGACGCTTGCAGGAGAAGTTAGAACAGCAGCAGAGATTTCTATAATTAAATTCAGTGGTCATCAGTATCAAAACAATCCTCATGTGCCTGTCTTGGGCAAGATTAATGACATCTCAGAAACCATCACCCTACTGAAAAATGATGACAAAAATGTCTTCAACTCTACATGTGGGAACCAATGATGAGAAAAATGCCAAGAAAGAGACGTAGTACGAAGTTTTGTAACTGGGGAAGAATGCAAACATTCTATCAGTATGGCAGGTTCAGACATTTTGCATGTTCCACTTTGATAGTTGTACAGATGAATGTATGTGATGTATGATGTCTGTAACTGTGCTGGAGGGGTATTCCACCTGCTGCAGAGGAGTAGGAGGAATGGGCTACAGTAACAGTTTGCTGCCACACAGTTCCGGTCTTTAACCATTTTATTTCCATTCCAAAATCTACAATGCCCAGTTTAAAATAAATATCCTAACTGAAATGCATAAATCATCATAAATATGGTTTCATCAAAAGAAACAACTGAATAAATAAAACTTGAAAGTATAGTGACAGTACAGCAATAAAAAATAAGGAAATGAGTTCCAGCTGCTGTAAAATACCTCAAGTTGTGCAAGTAGCCAGCATACTTATTAAACAATTGCACATTCCCTTTAATCTTGTCTTTTTAAGGTGAGTCTTCAGCAATATTTTCTGCTTATACAGCTACAACAGCTCTATTCATTTTCAGTTAAAGTTAGGCCAAAACTAAGTTCATCATGGTAAAAAAGCAGAAGTGAACTATGCCACAACAAATACACATGCACTTCTAGATTATACTGTAATAAAACCAAATGTATGTTATAACTGGTAATGCTCATTGACACAGACAAGAAAGATGGAATGCATATATGGCAAACTAAACAAATGGCAATCAAGTAAATCACTGAAAATTTCATATTTGGGTGTCAATTCAGTTAAAGTCAGGAAGTGAAAATATAAAGTGCATTTTGGCATATACAGCAGATCAAAGCATCACAACAGACTAATGAGCTAGAAAAGTGATTTGCAGGCTACAGTAACCACTCACCTATGATCACTTGCTTGCACTAAATGACAACACATTTATTAACCAATTATAATAGCTGAGCAACCTGTAGATATGTAGCTATGCTGGCAGTAAAACAAAAGAACCTATATGAAGCATAATATACACACACACACAGGCACACATACACAGTTCAGAGGAGGGCTGCAGAAACTGAGTAAAGACAATGTAAAAATATCATCTTGTAGTTATTAATGACAAATGGCATGATAACATGACATAAGAAAGTAAAGAACAGGACTTAAATAATCGTAGCACTAGCATTTAACAGGGGTTATGTTATGCATTACAAATCGGTTTTAAAAAAGTTGCATAAAGTAGGCCATACCATATGGCGAGAGCCCCCCCTGAATGTGAAGTTCCTATTTCATGGAAAGAATGGTGAAAGGCTGGACCAGCCCCCCCAAGCTACAGTGAGCTTTAACATTACATTCCTGTAAACTGGAACACATACAGACCATGAACTCCAGTTAAACTACAAAGGCTTAGTTATGGTATACTATAGTTGTAGAACCAGTTTGGAGGTGGAGTTGTCATCCTTGGGTATCAGAATCAGAATACAAATTAAGGTAAAATAAATTAGTCTTTGGAGAACAAGATCATCAAGAAGTAGGTAGACTGGTTATGTCTTAAAAATGATTGTCTATTTCGATGCGGCACATCCAAGTATGCAGAAGCTAATTGTAATTGCCACAATAATGTTAGCAACTGTGGCCATAATCACATATGTTATTAAGTTATAAACACATGCTTATTATTTCAGTTAGATACATTGAGTTGGTCTGCCTAAAAATATAACAAATGTAAAAAGTTTTGAGAACCAAATGACAAACAGAGTAACTATATGGCTATACAAGTCTGTTAATTGTACATACCAATAAAAGGCCAAAACTATACAAGCATATGAAACAAGAGAGCACTTTTCTCACAAGAATATGGTATGGCGTCATCTCTGAAATGTGTTTCGCTGGTGATATTAGCTGGGAATAGACCATTACCATTGTTTTCATACACTTCATTATTATGTACAGTAGTCTAAACTTTGTTGAGGACTATACATCCTGGGACAAAGACAGTCCCTATCCTTAAGAATAATAAAAAATATTTTTGCATCAGATATAAAGAAAGTCAAGGTTATTACTGTACTCTGCATGCTTAGCAGAAGCTCCACATAACTAGCAGTGTCCCACAACCAGGAACAGACAGTTTGCTGTGCTTAGTTGTCCAGGCCTTTCATCAACTATCTGCACTCAAATACACTAATGCTTCTTCCTCCTTCACTTCTATCTTTGCATATTACAGAATGTGCTGCTAACCCAAAATAAATAGGAATGCACTCTGGAAACTTAGTGAAGCAAAAAGAACAAATGATAAGAAGCTGGATTTACATTTCATTAATGCAATGCACATTTACAAGCACATTCCTTAGCATGCATCCTTTAACATGGATACTTGCTTGGTAAGTCATGCTGTTTGAAGGAATACATCATCCTTACATATATTGCCATGTTTCATTTAGCAGCACGAACTCTGGAGGCTACACTTACAATATTTATGACTTCAACAGCAAATAAGACATAGCACTAAATCCAAAGGAAAAAATGCATAGCAAAAATGTCTGAATATTAATGTTTTGGAAAATAACCATGCAAAACATATACTAATTCTATATTTACTTCTCAGTGAGATTATAAATGTTAACAGAGTTCTTTATTAAAGCCAGAAATATAAAATAAAATGCAAGATTAAATGTCTGATTAACATTAAGATATAGTAATGGGAATGGCAGATTTTGTAGGTGAAGGTTGCTAAAACTGCATAGGATCTGAACAAGTAGCTGTGAGAGAAAATACTAAGTCACAATCTATATATGCCGGTTTTCCTGCTGTTTAGCTTACCCGGGCCTTCCTACTTACCTGATATACTTCTGCACCTTCACTCTGTTCTTCGTCTTCTAACTTCTTTCTTCTACTACTTCTTTCTTCAGTTCTTCTTCTGTTCTTCTGAGCCACCCAAAAAAAAAAAATAATAAAAATCCAATGGCAAGTATTGCCAAGTACAAAGGTTCGGTAAATCCTTCCCGTGTGACCGAGTACTGACTCAGTCACGAATCAACCCACAACTGACTTACTGTTTGATTCTCGCTCTTTTCCCAGCACATAAAGCCCGGGAAGAGCGTGACAACCAATCAGCAGCATTTGCCCAGCAAGCACGTCATGACGTGCCTGCGGATGTCGCAGTCCGAGCCCCTTCCATGTCTATGCGGTTTGTGTCTCAACCGCATAGACTTCTGGGGAGTTCTGGGCATCAGAATGATGCCTTCTTTGCTCCCCCGGGCTGCAATCAAAACATTGCAGCAAGAATTTAAAAAAAAAAAAAAAAACGCTGTTGCGCTAGAAGCGCGCAATGCGCATGCGCATAATTTCGAGTCGCGGACTCGAAATTTAAAGTTTTAAAGAACAGATTTAAATTTTTTTTTTTTTTAACATTAAAAATAAAATAAACTAAATACTCAGTTGTCTAGCTGAGGGGGCTGCAGTCCGGCAGCCCGATGCCACGAGCCGCCCCCGATACAATGATGCTTTTTGTAATGTCTTTAAATGTCAATGGTCTCACAAATAAATATAATAAAGAAAGAACAGTGAACTATGTTAACAAATGTAGAGTGCAGACAGCCATGATACAGGAGACGCACTTGGAAAAACTAAACATGAGAATTTGATAAAGAAAGGTTTTCAGGATGGCTGCTCAGCAGAATATCTGGGGCAAAGGAAAAGAGAAGTACTTGTATCAATTGTAAGAGACGCACCAATAGTGATAGAAAAGGGTAAAAATGAGAATAATGGCAGATTGTAGTGTTAAGGGGCTACCGGCAAGGGAGGAGGATTACACTGGCATGTGCTTATTATATTCCACTTAAAACTGCTATAATGAAGCTTAAGAAAATTCTAGGAGAAATAATCAGTTTTCAGCACAGAATATTACTTATAGGTGGGGACTGGGATCCGATTTGCACCAGTGAAGATGTGTCTGGGTGTCTGGGTGTCCAGAAGGGCAAGTATAACAAAAGGAGGGTAGAGTTTTGAAGACATTTATGAACATATATGGCATGGAAGATGTGAATTCAGTAACAGGAGTTCAGAGTGGATTTACGTATTATTTCCCAAGATATATAAACTGGGCTACACTAGACGAACATGTGCATTTAACGGTCTTGATATGTACCCAATAACTATTTCAGAACAAGTACCAGTAATAATGAAAAAAAAACACATTAGAATGAAACAAAAAGGAGACACTGGCACTTTCCCACCCATCTGTTGAAAAGAGAAATTTAGGAATGGGTAGCTATTAGAGAGAATAGAAATTACTTCTGAAAATATAGCGACTGAGTGGGATAAAATTAAGGTGGAGTTTAAAAATAATGTGGAAATAAAAGGGAGCTACGATTAGAAAGTAACAAGAATTATTTAGAGAGAATGACAAATGTTAACGTATTGCAAAACAGGGGGGATCTCACAGAACAAGAAGAGGATGAACTACAGAATGCTAAATAGAAAATAAGGGATTATCTCGATAATATGCACAAGTTTAGAAAGACTGCTGTTAAGCAACTGTTTCTGGATAACAACAACAGTAGAGCTCAAAAACATTTAGTACAACAACTCAGCAAAAGAAAGAAGAAAGGGCCGTCGACAAGCTTAGGGGGCCTACAACAACGAAGGTAACAAGAGATCATGTAGAGGCATTAGAAATATTTTGGAAATTTTATGAAAGTCTATATAAAGCAGAGAAATATGGAAACCAAGAAAACCATTTACAATGAAGTCCCCAATAATAGATGGTATTCCTGTGAAGGCTTGGAAGGTAGGAGGGAAAAAACTGATAAAGATCCGGAAGGTTTTGTTTAGCAGCATTTTAAGAGGAGGAGTACCAGCATCCTGGAAGAAAGAAGTGGTAGCTGTAATACCTAAAGAGGGCAAAGATCCAACAAATCCAGCTTCATACAGGCCCATTTCAATACTAAAACATGGTTATAAAGTGTTCGTGTCTATAATGGCTAAAAGAAAGCCAAAACCAATGCAAAAACCTAACAGATATTGATCAATGTGGTTTTGTGGAGGGGAAGCAAACATTTGATAACATTAACCAAACACTGATGATCCAGAGGGAAGCAGAAGGTAAAGAAAATCCCATTGTTGTTGGTGGGTCTTGATGTAAAGAAAACATTTGACAGAATAAGCTGGGACTTTATGCGCAGGGTAATGGAAGCATTTGCACTTTCTGAAAAAAATGTAAAGGCTGATTAGGAGGATACATGAGGGATCAGAGGTGAAAATTAAAGTGGGAGGTGTCCTCTCTGATAATTTCTGTTCCAGCAGAGGAACCAGGCAGGGGTGTCGTCTTTCTCCATTGGTTATTTGCATTATATTTACAACCACTGGTTAAGAAAATAAGGGACTCAGATAGTCAAGAATATAACTTGTATGGTAGTCAAGAAAAGCTGGGGCTCTATTTGCAGATGATGATATTTTATACTTGACAAAACCAGAAAGATACATTACAGTGTTGTGGAACATTTTGAGACAGTTTCAAATCTTTAAAGGACACAAAATGAATGAAGCTAAAACAAAAGGCAATAGCGGTAAATTTTGTACGCACACATCCATATTTATGGGGACATAATAAATTTAGGAGTATTAAAATGATACCAAAACAAAGCAGAAGTAAAACTGCCAAAGGAAAAAATATAAAAATTAAATAAAAACGGTCAGGCAGGCAGAATATATCGCAAAAAAACTTTAATACAAAAACAAAACTAAAAATAAAGTAAAAGATGAGCGCTTTCACATCAAAAACTAGATGCTTCATCAGATCTACAGCATTAAAACAAACAGAGCATTTACGGCCTTACCTTAGGCCACATGACTTAAGCACAGGGTTTACAGGTATAAAATCATTCGGCCCTTTGCCCCTAGTGGTCTGTAGAATAAATCAACCATTTAATCTCAGTGCACTCAGTAGGAGTCCTGATATTGCCCTCTCTAGAGCGGACATAATAAAGTTCAAGCAAGAAAAACTTAAAACAATACTCAGCCCCTTCCTGCATTACATGTTTAAAGCATTCTTGTCATTATGTTTACTGATAGAATAGATGCTCTCTAATACGGTCTCTGAGGAACCAATTCGTCTTGTCAACATAAAATGATTGGCAAAACATCACACACAGCCAGATATACAAGACTGGAAGAACCACAGTCGGCATATCTATTAAAATAAAACATGCGGGAGATATCAGGACGAAAAAAACGATTTGTCAGTTTTAATAAACTTACACATGCTACATCCCTTACAGAGAAAAGTCTCAGTCTTATTAGCATTATGAGAACGCACAGGTTCAAAGTCAATTTTTTTTTTATAACATAGCCTGTCCTTTAGAGTTTTACTATTTCTAAAAGAGAAAAAAGACTGTGCACCCAAAAACAGTCTTACACTTCTGATCAATTCCAAAAACATGCTAATGTCTCCTTATTATATCACAAATCGATTTAACATAATTGGAATAGATCATGTACATCCTCCTGGGACATTTCCCTGTAAGGGATGTAGCATGTACAAGTTTGCTAACTGTGGTTCTTCCAATCTTGTATATCCCGCTGTGTGTGAAGCATCTAGTTTTTGATGCAAAAGAACTCATCTTTTACTTTAACACAAAAACAAAACTAAAAATAAAATAAAGTTTTTATGTGATATGCTGCATGCCTGACATTTTTTATTTCATTTTCGTATTAAAAATTATTCTGGTATGGCAGCTAAGGACAACTGGAAAGAGACTAAACAAAAGATGATACAAACACTGAGAAGCTTTGTTATATGAATATGGATACAAGCAGTTAAAAACTTTCTAGCCCCTTTAGTCTTATTCACAGGTCAGTGGAGCAGTTGTGGATAGCAATTAAAGAGCTGAAGAACTTTATCTGGGAGGGGAAGATGGCAAGAGTCACATCAGAAGTCGATTCTTCCAGTTGAGCAGGGTGGATTGGGATTACCCGATTTGAAAGGGTATTTCAGAGTTACACAGTTAAGGCTCCTTTACACAGCACAAGCAGAAAACTATCATTCAAAGTGGAAATGGATGATGATTAAATGGGGGAAAGCTCAGGAAACAAGGAGAGACTGTGATTTTGGATGCAGGCCTTTAAGGAGAATAACAATAATTATACAGAATATTATATCCATAGAATGGCAGAAAGTATTCTAAGAACTAAGCCAACATGGGATAGGAAGAAGGAGATTCTGCTGATAGGCATGACTAATTAGGGATATAGACAAAAGGAGGCTGGAATTTATTGGAGAAAACTGGCAAAGGCACCAAGGTATTGGGAGCAAATAACTAGAGATGGAAAGATGACAGAACAAGAAAACGCCAATAAATTTATTTGGACTGCAGGTTAGAGACAGATATCAATCCTTAATAGGAAAGGCAGACTACATGCAAAAAGAAAGTAATAGGGGGTCCTAAACAAAAGGCTAGCTCTGATAGAGTTTTTAGTAGAATCTAGAACAGAAGCGGCCATTAAAAAAGGAATAATTAGTAGAGCATATAAAATACTGCTTGATAACTATAATAATCAAATCATATCAAAGAAGGTTAGAAAGGATTAGGAAGAGAGACTGGAATAGCAATTCACAAAGACGCAATGGTGGGATATAGGTATGTCTCCAAAATTGCAATAAAATCTAGAAGATTTAGTATTTTTGCTTGGAAATGTTTACACAAGATATTTTTATACCCAAAGAAGATTCCAGTGAATTTTTCCTCAGGTAGATAGCAAATGTTGGATGTGTGATGATTAAGAAAGAAGCAATTGGGAATATATTTTTTGGGAGTGCGGTGAGCTGGCAGACTTCAAGGATTCCCTGCGGGCTGGACTGTAGGGGATGATGGGTGGGCATATTGTTGTGACAAGGGAGATTATTTTTCTGGGGTAGGATACAGAATCAGAATTGCCTCGACATGGTAAAGCCTTGATGTGTCTAATTATGGTGGATGCCAAAAAGGCAATTTCTAGAAAATGGAAATCAAAATCTTAACCAACTATATTAGAAGTAGTGAATACAGTAACAGAGATAAAACAAACTGAATTGATACATTTAGAAAAAAGTAGGAGCAAACTACATACAAAAATGGAATTGTGCGAACAATACATACAGGGGAGGAATTAGGTTTAAAACTAGGCAGGACTTAAATAAGCTATGTAATGTATGACTGAAAATGACTGGGTAGATTATAAGTGATGTATAATGTTTGCAACAAAGTGTGTGTCAGTATGGTTTGTGATGTAAAATGCTTGCAACTAGGACTGTGTCGTCGTGGTCTGCTTTCATTTATATAAATGTACGATTATTAAACCATCACTTACGATGTATATTAATCCATCACATAAGACAAAGATATTTGTTGTTTAAAAGAGGCAGGAATTGAATAATTTATGGAATGTTGCTTAGTCTATATGACATATATGTAAAGTATAATGTTTGTACATGTGAACTTGTTAATACAGTTTGATTACTTTTATATAAACATGAATTTGCCTGCGTCACAAGTGATAACTCAAACAAGATATTAAATAAAAAAAAAAAAAAAAAAGGAGGAAGGATGGATTGAGCAGTGACCATCCAGAACTTCCACAAACTGATTTAGGTTGCTCTGATCCCAAAATTGGTCTGAGGTCCCGGGTCTGTGTTTTTTTTTTTTTTCCTGTAGCTGCAGCTTTCCCCTGACTGGGTGGAAAATAAATCAGGAATTTTTCTGTTGCATGTTTTTTGGGAGTTGGTGAAAATGGTATGC
This sequence comes from Protopterus annectens, assembly GCF_019279795.1. Taxonomy (NCBI): domain Eukaryota; kingdom Metazoa; phylum Chordata; order Ceratodontiformes; family Protopteridae; genus Protopterus; species Protopterus annectens. The sequence continues at coordinate 592,074,377 of NC_056727.1, read as the reverse complement.
AATATCCTCTGGATGATTTTCTGCACCCAGGAATCTTTGATAATGGCGTTCTAGGTTTGCTGGTGCACAGACAGGCATCCCGTGACTGCCTCTAGAGTGCAACAGTCAGGTAATCCTTACAGGTCATTGAAAGGGCTTATCCGAGCATGAACCTCTGAAGCCCTGATGCTCCTGGCCAACACTGTCAAGAGGACAGTGTCTTCCATTAGAATTCCCCCCTCAGCTGCAAGGGGATCTTTCTCCAAAGAAGTCCCAAGAAGAACCTTGCAACTTTCTGAACAACACATTACTACCCCCTCTGTGGCTGTGGGAGAAGGTCCTTTGAGGAGTAGAAAGATGGATTTCCATGGCAGAAAAGGGTCTTTACAAGACCCTTGCTCACTCCTGGAAAGAGTCTCTTTCATCTTAAGGCCATCTTAGGTCCAAATAAAGTGGACCCATTAAAAGTGGTACTGATGAAGGAATACATGAAGGGCTCCACAAAATCACAGAGGCGCATACAGGCAAGCCTTCTAATGGTTAACCGCTGCCCTACTATCTCCTTCTGAGGTGTGAGATATCAGTGTCATGGAGGCATTGGTTAATGACTGTTGGGTGGTCTGCTGAAACAAAACTGTTTTCTGATCTTCCACAGAAACAGACACTGTGAGGGTATTGGAAAACTGCTTAATCAATTTCTGCTGAAACCTGGTGACATTTGCTAAATAATTCAGAGATCTGAGGGCAAAGTTTTCTAAAGCATAGATGTGCTTCCCACACCTGTCCAACACCCTAGATGCCCTATTAGGAGGATGGACAGAACTCTGTTGTAGTTCTTTCCTGGTGGCTACTGCAACCACCACAGCAGCCACTGGGGGACCCTTGCTCCAATGAGCCATATCTTTGGGTACCACAAGATATTTATCTGGGCATTTAGGAATGGGTTCCATGACATCAAGATCCTTCCAAGCCCAGTGTGAAAGGAGGTCTACAATCTCATCCGCTGGGGGGGGGGGGGGGGGGGCACCCAAAGATGTAGCCCAGCCAGTCCTGAAAGCCTCAAGAAACACGGATTCTTCTTGGGAAGTGGGGGAATGGAAGACCAATCTCCTTTCTGTTTCAGAAGTTCCATAATCTCTGTGAAAGAAGCATCCTCGAGAGGTGATCTAGGGAATCCTTTCCCTTCATCGAAGTTAGTGTCTTCAGAGACTCTTGTGGGATGTCTATGTGCCTCCTCTTGCATGTCCGTTTCCAAGGGGGTTCTTTGGTGGGAGGTGTGACGTCCCCATGTTGGGCTGGTAATCAAGGAGCCTGAATCCTCACCACTGACCCTGGAAAGGGACATGCACTTGGAATACAAATGGATACACTCACCATTTTCAGACGCAGACCTCTCTGCATCAAGCACAATTTCCCTTAAGGGAACACACACAGTCCAGGGTCGGGATCGCTCTGTCTCGCTGCAAGTCCCCAATAACACTCCCCACTGGCACAGCTGTAGGGTTAGGTCCTCAGCAGAGTGTCCAAGTCAAGACCTCCAGCTCCCTGTCTGTTAGGGCAGTGCTTGGTGTCCCTGCTCCAAGCACACTCACTCACACACAGAGACAGACACACACACACGCAGAGACAGAGACAGACACACACACACGCAGAGACAGAGACAGACACACACACACGCAGAGACAGAGACAGACACACACACACGCAGAGACAGAGACAGACACACACACACATGCAGAGACAGAGACAGACACACACACACACGCAGAGACAGAGACACACGCACACACACGCAGAGACAGAGACACACACACACACACACACACACACACACACACACACACACACACACACACACACACGCACACACACACACACGCAGAGACACACGCACACACACGCACATGCACACACACACAGACAGAGACACACGCACAGACAGACAGAGACACACGCACACACACGCAGAGAGAGAGACACACACACACACACACACGCAGAGAGACACACACACACACGCAGAGAGAGACACACACACGCAGAGAGAGACACACACACGCAGAGAGAGACACACACACGCAGAGAGAGACACACACACAGACAGACAGAGACACACACACAGACAGAGACACACACAGATTTACCTGCCCAGAGTATAAGGTAGTTACCACCAGCAGAAACTCCACAATCCGCTATTCTAAGGCTCTTAACAAAGGGTGTCCAATTATACTGTGTAATATTAATACTAATACAAATGGTAGTAGTTGACCAAGACAGCTTGGCCTTCTGGAGTAGTCTTACGCAGTGTCACCAAACAAATATGAGCACTCTCAAAGCTTAAATATTTTCTAAAAAGGTCCAGCCATAATGAAAAAATTAAATATATTTAATAAATAATAAAGCAACAAGAAAATACTAAATATACACTCACAGTAAACCACAGAGATCAAATCACAGGAAATACTGAAAACAACACTGATGGGCAGACTCGTACAAATAAAGAAAAACACAATTTCTAAACTAAGCTTCACTATATTCCTGACTGAATTTACAATAATTACTATTCCTAACAACTTATTTGATGGCATAAGGGACAATGAAATATGTGAGCAGTCTTTCTAGTCAGGGCCCCTCCAAAAAAATGCTCAGCACTTTGAGATTGCTCCCTGTAAAATATAATATCCAAGATGGCTTGCAGAATGTCCTCATCTGGTCAACTGACTAGGTTCTCACGGTATCTCCCTTTGAAGCAGAGGCAGGAATTTAATATAGACAGTTACAATACACATCTAAATGTTTGTGACAGTGCCTGGAGCTTCCCCTCTTTTTACTGAGCTAATAGTACTGTTGTGTAAAATTTTTACCATAACTTTAGATGTCATTCTCTTCTATATGCTGCTGTATCAAAACATAAAGGAGTCCGGCCATTTTACAAAAGATAGATGCTACTGTAAAGATGCATATGATGTCAGGCATTTCTCTCTGTGGATGCCAGTTATAAACAGATGTCAGGTACAAAACAGACGTCAGCATGCACCTACCTCAGAACTGTATGCCACCAGAAACAGCGACTACGGAGTGGGTACTCAGGGGGAAGGCAGGGTGGGAAACTATACAGCAGCATATAGAAGACAAGGACATCTGTCCTTCTATTCATATGCTGATATAGTCATAACATAAGGGAGATTGCAAAAGCACCTGTTATCAAGACTTGTGGGGAGGAACAGAAGCATTTTCCAAAAAGCCATGACGGATGGCTCTGGCAAAACCTGCTCTGGCTCTAGAAATGATGTCCAACTTACAGTGTTTGGTGAAGATATGGACAGAGGACCATGTAGCTGCTTCTAAAATGGCAGCTGTATCTAAACCCATGAAGAAAACCCCAGAGGAGGACACTGTCCTAGTGGAGTGTGCCTTTACTGGGAAGGAAAGCCTTCTGCCACAGGCTGTATAACAAAAGGAGATGGTTTTAGAAATCCAAGATGATACGGTTTGCTTGGAAACAGGGTGTCCCAGGGCTCTTGGGTGGCAGAAGACAGACAGCCTGTCGATTTATGGATGGATCTGGTATTAGCCAAATAGTATCCCAGCTGTCTATGTACATCCAAGGAATGTAGGATCCTTTCAGCAGGATTTTAGGATGAAGGGAAGAAGGTCGGGAGGTAAATGGCCTGATTCAAGGAAAGTTCATCGACCACTTTGGGCATGAAGGATGGGTTAGTACGTAAACACACCCTGTCCATACAGAAAACTGTAAAAGGATCCGAGGTCATGAGGTCTTGCAGTTCAGAAACCCTTCCAGCTGAAATAATGGCCACCAAGAGTATACTTTTCAATGTACAGTATTGGAAAGAGTAGTCTTTGGCTGGCTCAAAGGGTGATTGTATCAACTTTTCCAGAACAAAATTTAGATCCCAAGGAGGAGGAATGGACTTCCTTGGAGGTCTAAGGTGTAGGACCCCTTTCAAAAATAGCTTCACTTCTAACCTAGAAGCCAGAGGTAGGGTAAGTGGAAGGCATGCTGAGATGGCAGATAAGAGTCTTTATTGAAGAAAAAGACAGTCCAGACTTCATCAATTCACACAGGTAGGACAAAACAAGACAACTGGAGGTTCAAATGGCAATGGTTGTAAATTGTGTTTTTCACACCATACAGAAAATCTCTTCCACTTAGATAGATATGATTTTCTGGTAGTTGGTTTTCTGGCCTCTTGCAGAACCCGGAGCATGTCCTCTGTGTATAGGTGTCTGAAGGGAATCCATGCCCTCTCACCCACAATGTAAAGTTCAGCATGGACAATTGGGGGTGCAAGAGTGTTCCCTTCTACTGTGTGGGCAGGTCCATCTAGTGGGGTAACTTGTGGTGATTACCCTTGGCTAGATGATGTAATAGGGGGAACCAATGCTGCCGTGGCCATTCAGTCACCAAGACTTTGCAGTTGTTCTTTCTGAATTTTCAGCAGAACTTTTTGTATGAGAGGAAGGGTGGGGGAATGCACAAGCATACATCCCCTTCCAAGGGAATGAAAGAGCATCCACCAACCATGCTTTGGAATGTGGTACCCTGGAGCAAAAGGCTGGAAGCTGTCTGTTCATGGGGGAGGTAAACAGATCCACATCCGGACTACCCCATCGATGGACCAGGTGCAGGAACACATCCCTATTTAGCATACATTCGTATAATTGAGTCATGGCCCTGCTTACAGTATCTGCCATCACAGTGTCTGCTGAAGGTATGTAGATGGCTAGGATGTTGAGTTGTCTCTCTAGGGCAATATCAGATGCCTGCAAACCCAACCTGCACAGAAGATAGGACCTTATCTCCCTGTTTGGTGATGTACCACAGCATTGTGGTATTGTCTGTGTATCATCTCCGCGTGCCTGGCAGAAGACAATCCTCGAAAATTTGGAGGGCTAATATCAAGGCTTTCATCTCCTTGATACTGATGTGCTTTGTGTTGGCAGGGTCCAGGAGATTCTCTCTCTCCATTCTCCTAAGGTTGCTCTCCAACCTGTGTCTGAAGCATTTGTGAACAGGTCCTGCTTGGGGGAAGGGGTTGTAGGGGCAGGCCTGAGATGGACTTTCTGGGCTATCCACCAATTCAATTCCCTGGAACAGAAGCACGGAAATAGTCAACTCCAGGGGGTGCAGATGTTGTTTTCAGACAGTTCTCAAGTATCACTGGAGCTTCCTCATGTCAGGCTTTGCAAGGGCTACCATAGGGATGGTGGAGGCCATGCATTCCAGGACTCTGAGAACCTCCTTGGCTGACAGGGCTTTGAGAGGGAGAAACCCCTTGAAATAAGAAGTGAGAGACTAAGTTTTTTCTGGGGGAAGACAGGCCATTATTTTTCTTGTTAGGATCCTGCATCCCAGGAACACGTGATCCTGTGAGGGTACCAGGGTGATTTTTTTGAGATTTACAGGGAACTCCAGACTTTTTAAGAAGAAAATAGTGAAGTCTTTGTGTCGTATGACCATGTCAACCAATGGGGCGTATATCACGATATCATCTACAAAGGGGAAGAGTTGGATTCCCCTTGTTCTGGCAAAAGCCATGACTGGTAATAGGCACTTTGTGATCACTCTTGGGGCTGTAGAGTGACGAAATTGCAAAGCACAGAACTTAAAGTGTACAGAACCCACTGACAAGCGAAGGAGCTTCCTGAAGAGAAGATGGATCAAGATGTGCAAGTAGGCATCCTTTATATCCAAAGGATACCAAGAAGGCTTGTGGAAGAATCAGGAGAAGAAAGGTAGAAGAGTGAGCATCCAAAAGGAAGGTACATGGAGGAAGATGTTGAGATGGGACAAATCCACAATTGGTCTACAGGGACCTTCTTTCCTGGGAACAAGGAACATCCTGGAATAAAATCCTTTTCCTCTTATATGAGGAGGTACCTCTTGAATTGTTCCTTGTGCAAGGAGTTCCTGTAGAACTGGAAGAAAGGAAGTCAGTTGGTCTCGAGGGGGTTGTGGAATGTCTTTGGAAGTAGGTCTGGATTCTTAAACCATGAAGTATCCCTGTTTTATTATAAAGAGGATCCAAGAGTCCTGGGTGACCCGAATCCAAGCAGGGAAGGACAGAGAGACACGCATGGAAAGAGGGGTGTCTAAATCTAATGTCTAGTAGTCAAAGGCTACCAGGCTTAGCTTGAAAGGGCTGTTTGGGAGCAGGAGTAGAGGGAGCAGACCTAGAGGAGGGCTGTTTTCTGGAATCTCTTTTGCTTTTGGGTGGCATTTGTCTGGCGGCCTTCTTACAAAGGAGGTTTTGGCAGGGCAGTTCCTTTGAAAATATGGAAAAGGAAGACAAAAATGTGTCTCAGATCATGCAACTCTTTATCCTTCTCTTGAAGGGCCTTGAAATGTTCAGCAGCTGCTGAACTAAAAGAGCTTTGTGTCCAAGGGAGCATCCAGGAGTTAGGCTTAATATCACCAGGGAGAGGCTGCAACCTAAGCCAGGAATATCTCCTGATGACAGACCCTGAGGCAGCAGCTCTAGATGAGGCCTCTACTGCATTATAACTGCACTTGATAGAGTGCTTAGTTACTTGAGTGCAGGAATTCAGGAGAGTAGAGATTTTTGCTTTGGCAGGGGAGTCAGGGAGGTCCCCCAATTGTTTTACATCAGAAATAAGAGCCTGTGGGCATTTGGCCATGTGAGTTTGGTAGTTAATGACTCACTGCTAAAATAGCAGATGTGTAGACTTTTTTGCCTAGGCGCTCCATTAATTTGCTCTCCTTGTCAGAGAGAAGTATGGAGGCTGAGGGGAGTAGCGTGGAGTTTTATCTCTAGCCACAAAAATGATGGAAGGGTCTGCAGAAGGAGCCTTGTAAAGAAATTTTGCATCCCCCGGGACTTTGTAAAACCTGTCCTGGTGCTTGGGTGCTGGGGCTGGAAATCTGGGTTTTCCAAGAAAACAAAATGTACTGGAAGTACAGCAGTCGGGTTAGAAGACACCATCTGTAAAAGGTCATAATACCTCTTTTGGGTCTCAGTGACCTGGCTGCTGTCCCACTTGAAAAAAAAAAAAAAAAAAAAAAAAAAAAGAAAAGTCTTTCATCTACACAATAGTCTTCCCAAAGGTAATGTCTTTCCCTAGGGAATCTGTACCATTAGACTCCTCCTCTGGGGAAGCGTACACCAGAGGGGATGCAATTTGTGTAGTGCAAGTAAGGGATTCATTTCCTGGTGAATCCTCTACTTCAGTGGAGACATCGGTAACAAAAGTTTACCCTTCGGGGTAGAAGCAGTCACGGCATGGGCCAGAGCAGAGGCCTGGCATAAGGCAAGAAATGCGTTTAAAAGACCTTGAGTAAAGGCTTGCCAGTCTAGTGCATGATTGTATGGTGCAGTCGTCGGTGAAGGAGCAATATGCTTAGTCTTTTGCCTCTTCTTTTTGTAGGACTCCCGACAGCAATATATGTAGAGATGGAGGGCCGGATGCAGGGCGGCATTCCACAAGGTCTGAGGAAACATCTTCATGAACTATAATTTGAGAAACTCCATGCAGGCCCTCGAACATGATGAGCCTAGGTCCACCCACCCCTATGGGGTACTTAACTGAAGTCAGATAAAACAAATTCACTTTTCCAAAGGAGCAATGACCAGAGCTGGCAGTCACACAGGTGGCAGAAAAGTTCTGAGGTAGGGGTGTGCTGACGACCGTTTTGTACCAGAAGTCTGTTTATGACCAGCATCTGCAGAGAGAGACACCAGACATCACATGCACCTTTGCAGTAGCATCCATCTTTTGTAAAATGACCGGATGTACGCGAGTCAACCAGAGGCTCCCTTAGGTTATGGATACAGCAGCATAAGAATAGAAGGTCATCAGACTTTTTCCAGCCCCACCATCTCTAGTCCTATTCAGCACTGTGGGTTGTAGTTTTAATAGTGTAACAGCTCATTTACATTTCCTTTATTTTTCTTAAAGTAAGCTACCTGTCATCCCAATATCCTCTATTAAAACATACATTTAATTAAATTATAATAATAATACATGTACATTTCTTTTCATTCTAGCAGGGTGCATTGTTGATACATTTTCGGCACAAACACAAATCGGTTTGATATACAAACGACATAATTATTTACAAAACTTCAGCTAGCTGTGCTGGCACAAGTCATATACCCACTGCCCTACTTTTCCTGGCATGGCTGGCAGTACCTCCATCATCACAGGAGGTTTGAGAGAGGACTCAGAAGTACCAAAAGTGTCCTGAATGAGGAGAGTCTTAAGGCTTGATCTGGCCAGCTACCCTACGTGACTGGATTAAGAGGTCCAGCTTCCACAGGTGACAGCTGAATTTCGAATGGGCTGGGGGGGGGGGTAAGTGTGCCTTTTCCAATGAAGAGGAGAAAGCTCTCTCCACCACCTCAAAAGTTGAAATTGTGGGAACCTCGGTCTCACCCCCACCAGATCGGAAGAAGCCTGTGAGGGACAAAACCCAATACCCTCAGCTCCACTTCCGAGGCAGAGGCTGGAGCCAAGCTACCCAACACCAAAGCTATGAAAGGAAGAGACGGCTTTGATAATATTAGAGTAGATTCCACCCCACTGGATCCAACAACAAAGCTGCAGTCCCAAGATCCTTCTGGATTCAATTAGGTCAGACCCACCTGGGTTAGAGAAAGCATTAGAGTGGAGCAACAATGAGTCTTCTGATTCAACACAGACATGGCTCAGGAAATTCAGGTACAGGAGCACCAAAACCACAGGATGGATCTAAGTATGAGCAAAAGTCTGCGTCTGAAAGGCTCACGGGTCCGATGGGAGATGGAGACAGTAAAACACCCAACTGGATCTGGGCTCTGAGAAACTGCCGCATTATCCTGTCCATATCTGCTTCTGAAAGGCTGCTGGATAACCTGAAGGAAGACAAATGTGGATGGAGGATGGGAAGCTCATATGGGCATGTCCTGCAGGAGGAGAATTAATCCTCTTGGAAAATGGATCAGGAGAGAACCTAGCAGACTTAGATTTTGACCTGGTTGGATCCGAACAAGGGGATGGATCAGATGATTTTAACTTTGTTGTTTTTGTTGGAGTTGGAATTCTTAGAGACAGTTGAGCCAACAACTTGGATACTTTCTCTGGCAGAGTGGAGCCCAAAGAGATCGAGGGAGGAGAGTGGTCAGAGGACTGCTTCCTCGACTCTAGGATTTCTCAGCCGAATCACCTGAAGATTTTTTTTTTTGGAAGAAGGTGGTGCTCCAGAGTCTGAAAAGCCAGGAGATGAGAGTAGACCATTCAAAACATTTTATTTTTTCTCTTTCAACCAAGCCCCATGGTTTTAAGTTTGCACAAGTAGCACATGAAATGTAAAGATGTCCTGCGCCTAATCAATATACACACAAGGAATGACTATCTGAATTTGGGATCTTATGTCCACAACAAGAGCATTTCTTGAGACCAATAGGTTTCTTCAATATCCATATACAAAACTGTCAGAACACAGAAATCATAACCAACAAGAAAAATGGAATACCAATGATGGTAAAACAAAAATACCTGAAGGGTACCAGAAAAAACAGCAATATCAATGGTGGCAAGAAGAAATACCTCAAGGTAAGAAACGGAGTGAGGGCTTAAGGCCCAAACACCAAAGTTTAAGAATTTTAAGTATATCTCTTCTCCTTTTAAGGGGAGGATAATTGAGAAGAAAAGGAGAAAAATAGGTATCAAAAAACCTGTGAAGTAGTGGTAAAGTACACATCACAAATATCAATTAACTTGCTTGAGTAAGTTGAAGGGGCAAACGAAATCTAAAGTAATTCAATGTAGTCAAAGGATTATGGGTAAGGGGAGGAATTTGAGCCTAAAATCTATCAAATGGCTGAAGATGGATCTAAGGGTCGGATCAGAGACCAATCAGTTGAGGAACGCACAAAAAAGACATCAGAAAAAGTTTTTTTTTTTTTTTTTTTTTTTTATTAATTAAAGCTGCAGCACTATCTGAAATGATCGTGTGCACATGTATGCGTGCATTACGATATAGACAGCTATACATTCGCCCACAAATACACTGATGCAACTTACGCAAATTTCATCTGCATATACACAAAATTTTTACATCTACACACACGCATGTATAACACACAAATATATGCACGACACACACACATATTACATTTAAACGATCCAAGTACTAAAAGATCAACCTGCAAAACAGCACAGTACAAACAAACACTAAAACTTAACTGACCGAAAGAAACATACATTGTCTTCTTCTGATCTGTTAACCCTACCATTAACTCAGGTTGTACTTTATTGGAATAGTATTACAGGAAGAATTTTTCGAAGATCTGATGTAAGGTTGCAGTTATGGCAGGGTTAGGGATAGCAAGTATTAAGGGCTAATTCTCATCTTACCTTTAACTCCATGCCTACATCAGACCTTAGAAAACCTCTTTCATAACGCTACCACTACATGACATTTCAGACACGAAACATACACACAACGCATCTAAAACCGTAACCTCTACCTTAACATTCAGACACACCCACAAAAGCTGTCATATACTATTCCCTTACTTAATCCTGACTAACACACACACACACACACGCATGCACAAACAATCTTAATCCCCCAAACTCACATTTACTCTACAAACATGCATAGTATCTAATGCACAGGTTCTGACATTGAGGGCACAAACAGAAATATTCAACAATCAAAATGTTCAATCTTATAAATGGAACCCATAAATATATCTATATTTCCATATATTTACCTCCCTCTATAATACATACAAACATATGTGCACTATGTACAAATACATTTTATACACACACACACACACACACGTGTGCGTGTGTGTATGTGTGAACAAAATCTGAAATACGTAACACTACTCTGTATTGAAATAACTGCAACGGAGTTTACTGTTCTCTCTCTCTGCTGTGCATATCAGCAAGTTCATTTTTTTAATCACTACATGTATCAAATTATTTCAGTTGTGTGCCTATGGCTCATGTGATGGACAATAAGGGGATCTTAACCAGGCCATCCATCAAACAATTAGCATACATTGCTTCCACTTTCAAAAACTAAAATGTCACATCAGCAAAAAGAACCATGATCAAGAAATGCGGTCATTTCAGCCATTACACTTCTGATTATAGATTATACCCCCTATATCAAACTTTCCTTCCCCAAATATAGATAATCTTATTCATATATCCCTGTCTTTTGCTAAAATCACTTTAGCCCACAACTCCATAATCCATCCCTTTCCACATACTGCCCTCTTCACAAGACTTTGCTTACTGTTCTTCACTTGTCTATAGTCATTTATCACTTCACCCCACTTTTATAATAAATGTTGTGCACAGGTAACCCATCATCTGAATTACACTAAGTCTGCATTTCACTGCCAGTTTGCACCTTCTCAATTAACTCCAGCTATATAACTTGTATAAAGATAATGGCATGTTTGCCCTCATCACTAGAATCTCTAGGACTGATTACCTATCTTCAGTTACTTACTAGCCGTGAGCTTGTTTTTAAAGGGCAGTCTGGAGTGAGTCACGTACATTGTACGGTTCAGCAAGTATGAAGCAACAGTTAATAGAAAAATACATCCTAGAGCAGGAGTGTCCAACCCGCGGCCCGCATGCGGCCCTCAGAGCTCTTCCATGCGGCCCGCGACCCTTAAATTTAAATTTAAATTGAATTTCACTTTTTTTCTGTGTGTTTACACGTCCGCGTAGTTTTGCTCTTCTGCGCATGCGCCAACTTTCTTTTTTTTACGTTTTTTTCATACCAGCGTCTTTCCGCTGGTATGCGCATGCGCGAAAACACCGTTCGGGCGATTTTTAAAAAGAAAAGCTGCAGGAATGAGCGAGATCGTAGCAGAGAGAGGATTTATTATTTCTTAGTTTACTTTATTTCGTTGTGTGCACACCGACTACACTACAACAAAGGTAAGTTACAAGATGATGGCTCAGCTCGCCAAGAATCTATGTGTTGCTAGTATAGCCCTTACTTAAAACATCACAAATCTGTAAATCTCAAAGTCTTTTACTGGTTGTATGCTAAAGATTGTGACCTAGTTGTACATCTCAGAAAACAGCAAACATAAAGTTGCCTAATATTAATGTGGCTTTCTCTTGATTTTTAATGGTGCATTTCAAAGTGCAGCAGGACATGTTGTTATTCTGTACTGTAGTATAGGAAAGTCTCACAATGATAGTATACCCTTACTATATTCGGCTAATGTGAATTAAGGATCATTAAAGCATTCTGCACAGATGGCCTAAATAACACAGCCATAGTAGCAAATGTGCAGTATTAGTTCTTGTACCTTGGAAAGGTTTTATTTTCTTTTCTCTTCCATTCTCAGTGTTCGCAAATGTATTGATCCTATTGTAGGGCAGGGTAAACACAATTTGTCTTGAATAATTTGAAACTCATTTTAGGTTTTTGATGATTCTCCAGAATTGTAATCTGTTTTATTTTTTCTGTAGTAATCAGCACAACAAAGCACTAAACATGTCTTCATCACATCAATGAATTTATAATATGTAGCCATAATAAAGTCTGAAAATAAAACATGTGCTTTATGAACCTGTAGTAAATTAGAGGTTGTGCTGTATATGTTTTGCATTGCCTATGGGGAAATAATGCAAAAGAAACATGCAACCACAATTTTATTTTGCACTCTTAAAGGATGATTGAAACAGATCCATTAATATTGGTATACATCACTGAGCGGGGGGGAGTGCTGTTTACCACTTGGTTTACTTAGTTAACCAGAGTTAAACAATGAATCCTATAGGACTGTAAGCTTAACATATTGCCCATATTTACATTTTTCTTCTTAACTGATCTTTTCCATTTTTATTATGTATTTATTTATTCAGCAAGTTATAAGGGTACTTCTTCACAAACATAAAGGTACCAAACCAAAACCAGTATGTAGGACAGAAGGAATGAGTTAATTAGTGTTTTTTTTTTTTTGAGACCAAAATTATTCAGTTGCTACATATTGAAAACAGATGTCCATTCCTGTTTCAGAGGTCAGTCAGTTCCCCATAATTTCTTTAGTTTCCATTTTAAGGGGATGTGCAAATGTAAGATATACTTGCATTGCTGGTATTCCTTATGTTTTACATATTAGCTAGCATTACTTGGTTCCAAGTAGTTCTTGTTAATAAAATTGCTTGCTGTATTTGCACTGATTACACTCTGGTGCCTAAATGCATGCACATTATTCACAGAGTAAATGTAATACTTGCAAACAGCTTTGCATCTTATCCATAGTATCTCTGAAGATTCTAAATATGTTTGTATCTTAACTGTAATTTAGCCTGGATTGTCAAACAAATTAACAGCACCAGTGATGCAGCCCGGCTAGTCCCCTGTTTAATCAGTGTCAGCACTTTCATAAATATTTCATGGCCAGCCAGGACAAGTAAGCACCAGTGAGATAAGTACATTGCTTTTCACTTTGGGTTTGTTTATTCAAGTTTTTTTTTCCCAATATATCTTCATACAGTTTAGTAAAGAATAAGAGAACAGTCTTATGTTATGCAGTGGTGTTTGTATTGACAGAAAGTATTCTGTGCTGAATGACTGGGGGACTCCTAATATTCCATATACCTAGAATTGGTTGGCAAAGGAATCTTTAATGTTGGGATAACTGGGGTGCTTTTAATACAATTGTTGAAGTTGTTACTGGTTTCTTTTTTTGTGTCTCCAGATAGGAGAGGTGGGTAAAAATAATGCCTTTTTTATCACTTTCTCAAATTGCTACCATTGGTCTTGTTTAAAAGTGTAAAAATATACAAATGTGGATTTGTTGATCAGAACACCTTTAGACATTGCGTTTGAATACTCAGTATGGTTGTGAAGTTTGCATTTTCAATTCTGTGCAGCACACAGTTGTCCTTTATCACTTCTCTGTTTAAGTTTTAGTATTTCCTTTCCTTGTTTCTAGGAGTGAGAGGGAAAGACTGTTAAGTTAATCAAAAGGTGGAGCTGATCTAGTTCATTTTCCAGAAAAAATATCTTGCTAAATTGAGCATGAGTGTTCCATAACTAGGAAGCCATTTTAAATTAGTTTTAATTTTTTGTTGATGTAATAGGTGTCATATTTTAACAAAAAAAAAAAAAGAAAAAATTATCTTAGCTGCACATTGTTCACATTTTGTGGAACTCCTATTGTTTTTAATTTTTTAACAGCATAAGCAAGCTGGTCTGATTTTTACTATTGATGCCAAAAAGCATGGTTGTACATAAGTATTTTGCTCCCTTAGAACTATGCTTCTGGAGAACTTAAATACTTTCTCTGGCATCTAATTTAATAAGCTACTGTAAAAGGAGATGTTACAAAAGTATACAGCTCTAAGATTGTTGTTGTGTGACATTTTGTACCTGTTTAGAATGAGATATTGAATTTTAGGGCAAATATTATGCATTTATTAATTTATTTATATTTATTAATTTATTTATTGTTCAAATTAACCTACAATACAGCCACAATAGTCCGCATAAACCTGTGTTTGTTTGTTTTTTTTTTTTTTTTTGCTTTAATGTGAGACCTTTTTTTTTTTTGGTCCTCACCTGCCGTTTGCCCCCAGACCATTTTTGTTGACTCAATGCGGCCCTTGCAACTGAAAAGGTTGGACACCCCTGTCCTAGAGTATTATTATGTGGCCAATACTGTTATACCAATGCTAACCTGTTTTAAATCAAATAAGTTTATTTCTGTTTCTGTAGTGTTTGATGCAGTTGAGGTTTATTACCAGTGTTGTTTTACTAGCAATGCTCTATGCTTTTATGCCTACTCTTGGTATACTTTGACAGCAAACAGTAAACATTTACAACAGTTTATTTTTTCCTTTTAAATATTAGCTACAAAATGTTTAAAAAACAATTAGTTTAATTCAAATTCATACTCACATTAAACATTTTTGAAACGGTGTGTGAAAGAAGTGAAAATGAAGTTCACACACTCCAAAACAATACAAATAGACAAGAAATGAAGTCTGGTTACAATTTTATAAACACAAAACCACTTCCTTTGAAAAGAGGAACTCTGCAACAAAGCCAAAAAACAAATTAAACTGGACAAAACTAATTACTATAAAACCACGCAAGAAAAATTTGCTCATAACTCTCAAAAATTCTGGGCCACAATAAATAGTTTACTACACCCTGAAAAATCTACCACTCCTACCCCCTGTATTACCAAATAACCATGATAACACCCCCACACAATTTAACAAATTCTTTACCGAAACAGTCCAAGCATTAGCCATCACCCAAAATTGTACTACCAACCCCCAAACCAAAAGTCACCCATACCCACTTCAATAGACAAAACAATTCCTATAGCTTTTCCCTGCACCCAGTGCCTACTAAAACTATTACTAAACTCCTGAAAAAACTTAAACCAACCACAGTGGCAGCAGACAAACTTCCAGCTGACTAAACTAAAACCCACAAAACTAGCACTTAAATCTATTTCTCACTGGCTATATCCTTGTCCAAACCCTGACTAACTAACCCTCCTTAAACCCTTCTTTCCTTTCCCAGATTTATATTGCATATCCCCTCTATCACTATAAAACTGAACTGAAGATTATTCACTGCCTGTTAATCCTTATAGGATTTAAATTATCATTTAGTCTATTATTACTGTTATCTAGGTTACTGTTTACAAAATTTGTAGCTCTGTGCTTCCATTCTTTTTCTCAATGCTTACTACTCAAATGTACCTAATTTCCTCCTGTATTTCTCCATGTCACGATCACATCTACTGTATAACTACCTTGATTGTTATTGTTTACCATCTACCATGTCATTCTGTGGAGCTTTTCTCCCCAGGCCTCCGCTGAAAAAGGACCTGTGTCCAGTCGGACTTTTCCAGTAAATAAATAAATAACAGCCGACTCCATAGCCTATCCCATATCCATTCTCATAAATAGGTCAATATCTGAATGTATAGTACCCACCTTGTGGAAAAATATCACATATTATTCCACTCTACAATGGAGGTGGATCACTAGAGCTCACCAACTACTGCCCAACAGCAATTCTATCACCTTTATCAAAAATATTAGAGAGTATTTCACTCGCAACTAATGCAGCACCTCCTGAAAAACAACCTACTATCCAATTCTCAGCATGGTTTTAGACCTTTTCATAGCATCACCACAGCACTACTTTCGTTTACTAACATAGTCAATCACCATAGAAACAAGGGACTATTCTTATCCTCCATATTCCTAGACTTATCTAAAGCCTCTGACATGGTAAACCATAGCATGCTTCTCGAAACTCTATCTACCCTTAACAAACTCCTCCACTACATCATGGTTTAGAAGCTACCTATCAGGCAGTCAGCATGCAGTGCTATGGCATGACCAATTGTCCTTCCTACTACCAGTATCCATAGGTGTTCCTCAAGGATCCATTCTTGGTCCTTTGTTATTCTCCCTATTTACAAACCGGATAGCGGTGTCCTCACTCTCTACCATAGTGCAATATGCAGGCGACACCACCATTATATGTGCTGCCCCACAAACTATAACTCAAAATAACTTTGCATTAGCTGAAGCATGGTTAACCAACATCAAACTTACTCTTAATCCCAAAAAAAAAAACCCAATTCTCTTCAGCCCTGGTAGACCTCATCTAAGCAGTGATTTCACCATAATCACCAAAGAGAACATCAAAATCACCCCAACAAAACCACTAGGTGTAGTAATAGATAACCTCAGATTTGACATTCACATAGCACAAACAATCACGAAAGTAAACAAAAAGCTTGGTCTCCTTTATAGAAACAAATAGTTCATGACCAAGAATACCAAATACACAATTGCAAGAACTCATCTCTTATCCATCCTCCTTTATGCCTCCCCTATACTGAAAAATCTTAGCCACACCAAACTTAAAATAGAATCTTGTTACAACAAGATTGCCAAGGTCGCATCTGTGGCCTCTCATAGATCCCATCTCTGTCTAACCCTCAAAAGCAGCTCAATAGGCTTGAGCTGCCCCAACTACCGCTACTTAAATCATCTCTCAACAGCATATAAACTTTAATACTTGCCTGACAAAACCCTGGCACTACAGTATCGAATTCAGCTATCATCAAGCACAAAAATTATGCTGGTAAATCTCTCTTTGCCTGCACTATAGCCAGAATCTGGAACTCACTCCCAAACCACATAACTTCTACAACCTCTGCCTTCCAATTTAAAAAAAACTCCTCAAAACCCACTATTCAAACAACTGGCTTTGCTCTTGCGACTCCCCCCAGGTTAAAACCACACCACTGCACTGTTGCATGAATTTTGCTAAGGATCACCTGTTTCTTCCTCTAGTTCCTCAGGTATAAAACTGTTCTACCCCAATCATAGGGGCTTTTCAGAATGAACGCCTATCGTATTACACTAAAAAAATAAACAAATAAATTTTTGTAAATTTTTTTTCAATTATTGTACTTTTTTCAATTTTATAATATACTGTATATAGTCCTTACAACAAAACATTGCTAAACTCTGCTTATTACATGCTGAAATGTAGTCTTGTAATGTACTGTATATATTCCTTTCAACAACAGGTTGTTAATATCTGCATATTGCATGCTGAAATGT
Organism: Protopterus annectens; assembly: GCF_019279795.1. Classification (NCBI taxonomy): domain Eukaryota; kingdom Metazoa; phylum Chordata; order Ceratodontiformes; family Protopteridae; genus Protopterus; species Protopterus annectens. The sequence continues at coordinate 592,056,782 of NC_056727.1, read as the reverse complement.
ATTCTTAGATCTAAACTCAAATCCTCACTTATGTACTGTACTGCATTTGGAGCTTTTCTCACCGGGCCTCCGCTGAAAATGGACCCGTGTCCAGTTGGACTTTCCTGGTTATCAAATGTAAAATAAAAATATGGTCAAGCTAGATGATAACGGAACAAGAAAAAATTACACTCTATGACTATAAACATTGTAGACAAGAGTAGTGTAAAGGAAAAAATCAAGTTAGCAAAATATGAAAGCAAAGAATCAAGTTTGCATAATATGTGGAGGTGCCCATCATTTTTTAATGTGCTTAAAAACAGAAAAAAAGCACAACAGCAGACTACTGATGTTATGACATCAAATGAACACTAAAATCCAGAAATGTATGGCAATACAGTGCAAGCTGAGAACATAAGCAGTCAGTTTAGAAATGGAAAGAATAGCCAAGTAATTGACAGCCAACAGAATTTTGGTCAAAGAAACTGGATTACTAGAAAGTTTAATAAATACTGTTGCAGTAAGCAATATAATGGGGGAGTAATTTTTATGTTTGTATTGTGGCATCATCCTGGGTGAGGAACAAATGCTGCTAGGGCTAGGGACATACCTGCGTGGGACACAATCTGAAAGCTGCATCATGTCAGTCTTCATATAGTCCAGTGGGGTATGCCTCAAGTCATTCACTCCAACATCTTGTTGCTGAGAGACTTGAGTCCATGTGTGAATTGGTGGATCATGGCTCCAGACAGGCAGCTGTGACCTTCTCCTTGTCCAGCCTTGTGAGCAGGACATTTGTGTGTCTCACTATGGAGTCGCCTATGACAAAGATATTTGGTTTAGATATGTTTTGCCTTAGCGACTTACTGGGCGAGACACTGATGTGTATGTTATTATGAGTAGTGGGTGCTGTTGGGACCGTATTGGGTGCAGAAGGTTTGCACTTGGGAGGTCTTTGCTCTTCTGGTATATTTCTAGCAAGTACCTTCACAGATTTCTAACGAGTACCTTCACATATGTGGGTTTATGCGTTCTGTGCATGCTGACAACCTGCTTGGTATTTGGTTTGTTGCTTTGTGAAAGAGAGAGAGAGCATCGATTCCAGATTCGTAGTACAGATACATCTCTCTCATACTGTATTTGCATGTTTTAGGAATAGTAGCAGATTACCTGTATACATTAGGCAATTGCTACATCGCCTCAGGATGCCCATATCAATCAGGCTGGCTAGAGAAACGGTGGGAAACTGACCTTCCATTATGCCAGGTATATTTTGTAATAAGTGGTGGAGGGTGGGCTAGATGGACTAGGTTCTGTTGTAGAACTAGTAAAATCAGCTAATCTATGGGAGGTTTAGAGATAGAAACCTGTGCTGGTGGCTCAAAAAGCACAGCAGGGTTGCTCTCTGGGCAGCAGAGTGGAACTGCATTTCGTGCTTAGAAGGGTTCCGTAGCAGTTATCTAGGGAAAATTTGACTTTTTAAGCACTATACAAGTCAGTGCTAACCCCTATTGTAAGGTGCACAGTTTCGAAAAAACCCTGTGTTTAAATATCAGCTAAGTAAAACAATTTTCAAACAATCCAACCAATAGGAAAGCCCAAGACTGAGCCTTGATCTAGCAATTCCCAACTCAGTTGAGTCCTTGACTACACTCTTCAGCCACAAGGGTGCAGCCTTGCAGGAGGGCCCTTTCAATGCAAGATGTCTGACTTTAGCGCTCAGAAAATGCCAAACAGTCTAGATTCAGCAAGTCTGAATCTAGCCTATACTATAAATTTTCAAGTACTGTAAATAGGCAGGGCAGAAAACAGTCACAAACAATAAAAACAGTTTAAAAGTAAGTTACAAAACAGCTGCAAACAGTTTAAAAGTGCAAAGAAGGTTACAAAAATATTTTTCAGCAGAATTCACAGGATGCATTCGATTTTGTTCCGACTGACTTCGGATCTCTGGCTAAGGAGGCCAAACTCCGAGCAGCTGTGGTAAACTGAGCAAATACACATATGCAATGGAAACTAACACTTCTCCCAACAGCTTGCACAAGAAAATTAAACAATTGTCTGTTAACTGCATAAATGTGACAAATAAAGATTATGTTATGCATTTCAAGTGGAAAGTGTATCCTGTGAACGAAAGATGTAGTACATGTAGCCCAGATATTACTAAATAGTAATTTACATAATGGATATTTACATCAAACATGTACCCGTTTTGGTTGTTGGACTACTGTTTATGTGAACTGTGAAGTGACGTGGGATGGACAGGAGGGCAGGTAGAGAGTGGGGAAAGAAAGGCATGTGGTTTGCTACAGCACTTTTTTGAGGGGGATTCCTAAGGCTATAATGTTCTCTTATAATTAGCCGATGTTGGTTAACAAGAGTTACAGCTACCAAGCATACTGGGCAGAAATGTCGGTGTGATTTTGGCAATTTACAAGTCAGAATAAGAGTGAAGTCTGTGACTAAAATATGCAGAAGCTATGCAATATGTAGTACTGTGAAATGGTAGTTGAAACATTTGCAAAGGCATTAAGCTAAACGTGTATAAAGCCCAAAACTTGAATAAACTTCCAATGCAGATGCACTGTTATCATCAAACAGCAAAATGCAATCAGTTAAGGCAGGAAAACACATCTGTCAAAAGTACTTTATCACAAGGCATTAACTAAAAACAGCAGAAAAGACTAACAGGGGCATCTTGAGAAGCTACGCAGGCTGGAAAAAATCAAGGATTCTTGCAGTCACACCACCATATTAAACTGCCACCAGAAGCACTTCCAATTAGAAAATATTAGGTCTCGTTTTGGATTCAAACCCAAGACCTTCATCGTTCTGTGATGGTATCACTGCTGTTGGATTAAGAAACCGGTGTTGAGCTACTACTTTTGATTCTAACAATGCCTCAGCAAAAGACTTTCTCTGCATCTGTGTGTGTGTTTGTAATTCGACCACAAGCAGTACCAATAATTCATGCTCCATGTCAAGTACCCAAAGCACTTAAGAGTTAAAAAACAGCAAGAACAGAGGTGTATGGAGTCACTAGGAGTGGCAATACAGATTCTACTGAGAAAGTCATCAAAACAGACACCACTGTTTGACAAGACAAAGTCAGAATTTATAATGATACTCAACATCTCCATAAATGGATGAAGACAGAAAACTATAGTTTACAAACTCATGTCACAATACCTATTGCCAGATTTTTTTTTTCAGAGCTTGATACTAAATCGGGTATTATGGCAAAAAATCAAACATTTGTGAATAAAGTTCAAACTCTGACTGTTCAATATATCCCTGGATTTATACAAGTTTTTAATACTATCTTATGGGACCTCTTCAGTGCCACAAGTGTTTCAACATGATGCGACAAAAACAATTTAAAGGACTGGAAGGTACTGCTAATATTTCTGAGGACAATCTAATCTGGAGTGTTGCAAAGCAGGAACACGACCAATATCTGACAAAGCTGCTGAACAGACTAAAATCACAGGGTTTGAAGCTCAAAGACCACTATCAAACAGAAGCTATTAAACTAAATTACAAGGGAAATTTGATTACAAATAAATGACTTGCAAGCGGATGCTGGCAAAACTGAATGCAAGAGCGAACATGCAGAAACCAAATTATTTCTCTTATATGGTTCAATACCTTTCAAAGTTCAACATGTACCCGTCAAAGATAAAAGAACTCCTGGGGAAGATGTCACAGCATGACACAATATGACGTTTTTCAATCATGTGCAAAACTTTGGGTTACTAAATAGACCAAGTACCACTGCACTGTTAACATATTACGACATTACCAAAGGTTTATATCCACCTAGGGCATTAAGAGATGCACAGAGACTTGTGAAGCTCAGAATGAAAATGAAATGCAAGCAACAATGGAGACAGGCCCCCCACACATATAATCATGGAATTTATTACTGTAGAGCCTGATCACAAACCTCTACAGAACTTACCGATAACGGCATAACACAAAGCACCAGCTCAACTACAGGGAATGTTTACGTTGACGCAGAAGGATGACTTTTCAAGTGTAGTACAAGTGAGGAAAGCTCATGCGTGCAGCAGATACTCTTAGCAGAGTGTACAGCAATGAAAGGAAGGAAGATACTATGGGTGGTAACATTTGCCAAGAATATCTGAAATGTTTCAGGGATTAGTAGATAGCACCAAAAAAGACCAGAGTTGCAATTTCTCTGGGATATCATCTAACATGATTGCCTGAAATTACAAAACAAGTACACCCTTTAATTAAGCCATGCTTTCAGTTCAGTGATACTGTCAGACAAGCATGGGAATGTTTAAAAATGACAGTCATAACACCCACTCAACTGAGAAGACAGATGTTAACTAAGATATATTAATCTAAAAGCATGTCTAAGTGTAAATATACATCCCGAAACATTATGCACTCCAACATGCTCACAAATTCAACAAATGGTGCAAGACTAACCTCTGTGACATGTACAGAAATCAAAATCGGATAGAGAAATGCCATATGAAAATTCCCCACCACCTTAAAGCTCTCAAATTCTTATTCTGCAGTGCCATTACACAAAGTATCAGGAAATCAGTTGAACTAAAGGAAAGTACATGGTTAAATCAATATCTGCTATAAAACAGTATACCAAGAACAAGTTATGTTTGACAGCCGCCCTTAGCTCATGTGCCAAGAATTCAAGTCTTATGTTACAGAAGGGGAGTTTCAGCACACTGCATCTAATTCAAGATATCCATAATTCAGCAGCCAAGATGAATACATGACTCAAACAATAAAGAATATATTGAAGTAAACTGATAAGTCTAGCTATGGACCGCTTGTCTCTTCTGGAATACAGAAATACTCTATTAGAAGGTGTAGGATCCTTACTAGCACTAGTTGAAGGGGAGGAGGCATAGAACAAAGCTTTCTACAGCACCTTCCTTGTTAGTTCTGAAAAGCCACAACCAGCACTGGGGTTTACACAAAGAAGAAAAAACATTACAGATGCAAATTTCAGGCAGCTGAGAAACTTTCATATCTAAAGGGAGTCTAAAGGGAGTAAAAACAGCAATAATGATGCTGAATTTGCTTGCATTTGTGGCAGAAATGACAGTTATGTGTACCATGGAACTTTCCAGATCAGGCTCCTGAATTCTCAATAAAATGAGAAGGTGCAGTGCTTGACTGAATCTACACTGTGAAAAGTAAAGCCTATAAGGATTTACTTTAGTCAAGTAATTCTGAAGTGGTCACCAAATGGGAATGGATTACAAAAGAGCAAGCCTAATAATGACATCATATTGCACGGAAAAGATTTGTGAAGAAATCTGTCAGATTTCAACAGTGTGTATGACTTACAAGTTGGTTTGATACAACGGTGTCTATCTGAATGCAAATGTCTCAAGACTAAGTAGTCTAGTTATCACAGCTATACTGCTGTTAGTTACCACTTTGAGTATCAAAGGTGTGCGTGCATTACAGGGCTTGAATCATGTGATACAACTGATTTCAGCGGGAATGGAGTAAAAGCTAGTGGTGGAAGTATCCTAATGTCTTCATGTGTAATCAGTGCCTCAATGCCATCCTAAACTCTCTAACCAAATACTTTCTCTTGCAGACCTGACATCTCCCTAATCCAATCGCATTCCCTTATCATACGGGACACACACAAACGTCAAATCCTCATCTTGCCTTTTTAATATTCTGCAGAATTTAGTACCACTGGTACAAAATTTTCATCTGACAGTATAAAGCTCTCACTGAGAACTTCATCTCGGAGGGTACCACACACTTGAAGGAATTAGAGCTGCACATGTTCACCCATGACAACAATCTCAAGGCAGATATTCGTAAATAAAAAAAATATTTCAGGAATGTTACTTTTATAATACTAGCATGTAAACACTCAAAAAAGGGGAGTGGGCAAGTTTTCAATGTCAGAAACACTACCTGACTGAAAACATCTTTTAGAGATCAGCAGCCAAACTTGTTATAAAAACATTGAAGAACAACTTATTTTTCTCCAGTATTCTTTCCCAAGAACTAGAAACATTTAAGAAGGGTTTGCAAAACATCTACATGGAAAGCCAAACATTAAAGTACTTGCTTTTTTATGTTAATACGAGAATGTTTTTGCAATACTATAGCTTTCAAAAACAGTCTCAAGCAAGTAAAACAGTTAAAAGAAAGTAGGAATCAGGTACAGTATGACATATCTCCTTATAACAGGTACATGACCAGCAGTAAAAAACATTAAAACAGAATTAATTTTTATAATAGTGAAAGTCATTTTTCTAACCAGCTGATGATCTTTAATAAATATTCCAATATATTTAAAAACATTACCCTTTCTTTAATTATAAGCCACTCTAGCATTCCTATTCAGTCTCAACAAGTATGTGAATGTGCTATCAACGTGCGCTATGAGGAAATCACACAGTCCATTGAGCAAAGTTTAGTCAAAATGTAATTCTCACGTTTTGTTTAGTTGATTCACCACTTCAGAGTTCTGCAGTGTAATTACCATAATTGCAGACTAACGAGGGGGGGGGGTAAAACGTTTCTTCTCCCTCCTAAAGTTCAACAATCTCGGAGTTAGTATATTTAGACATGTAGGTCTGAGTCATGGATCTCCCCTGAAAAGAGACTACTAGCCGAGTGGGACTAACCCAGTCAACAAAGGATAAATAAAAATAAATAAATAAAATGAGGTGATACAGGGGGCTGCTCTCAAGGGGGAGGGGGACACTTGTGCTCAATTTGATGCTACTGTCAATGATGTCTTCTTCCATCAAAATGAATGCCAAGGAGTGCCAACAAAACACACACTTATTCAGCCTTATACCTATACATTACACCTTTCTACATGCATGCTTATTAAAGTCAAAAGCAGAACACCAAAGTAGACAACATCATAAGATAACTAGGTACGAGTCATACGTCCATACTGACAAGTCAGCAGGAGTCTAACTCATCATACCTTCCTACTAAAGCTCGTTTACAATAACTATACTGAAGTGCCTCATTACATTATCAAAACTTCAAATGAAGTGAATTCAGGATCACTTTCCACACAGTATAAATCCACAATGAGGAAGGTAGCTTTGGTGCCTGTGTGGCAGACAGTTCAGAAACAGAAATATAGGTATGACAGCTGGAGTAATGTGCACAACACAGTAAATAAGCAGGAGAAGCAGCACTATCCACCATTCCTTGTAATTTTGCACTGAACACCCAGCAATATGAACTGAAGTGAAGTAGGTTATAAGATGCCCAATAGGGCTGATCTTCCATAACTACCACACCAGTTATATCCCTGAATGTATCAATCCCGTACTGTTTTAGCCACAGAATTTAACTAATCACGAAGGGAAAGAGAACATTCCTGCCTAATCAATCTGAAATCAAATTGTCGAAAAGGAATCCTACCAACTTTGTTGTTTCCACTGCTCCATCATATATTCTCTTTATTAACTCTACTATACGATTTGGGAATACACAAACTGAAATTGCCCTGAATACGAATCCCAGCAAACTCTTAATATTTTCACTGCACTCAAACTAATCAGCAATAATGGATTTCATTAAATATTCTGAGTCCTTCTCAATCACCATCACTGGTGCTCTATTAGTGTTATCAAACGTTCGCCTCATCTTCACAAAATCACAGCGATCCACAACTATTGGCTTTGGTAACATTCCTACCATTCTCTAGGCTGGTAGAGCTGTAAACAGTTTGTAATCATGGCTTAAAATTGGTACTGGTCTGTGTATTGCAAGATCCTTGTGTGACTAATATTTGGTTCACACTCTGTGACTGATGTCACAAAAAAAGACTTCTGTCATGCTGATGGCCAGCAACTGCACTGCAGTATACTACACTGACGTCAGAACAGCCCATCACTGGCAAAACTGTATCTCTATGTAGTTGCCATGCTGCAACAGTAGCAAAAGCACTTCACTAGTGATGTGAAAGGAACGCGAGTATATGCATCTGTACACCTGCACTCACACTGGAGTTTAAACACAACGTTCTTTATGGATTGTTCTTGCACTGCTTAAACAGGATAAAGCTTTCCCCTACTAGGGCACCCCTGTAAACAGTAACACAGTTGACAGATTTGGTACAGAGTACAGCAGTTTCTGAACTACAATGGCTGCGTAATTTTTGTTGCGTTGATACTATGCACATATACTGCGCACAGTAAGTTCTCATTTGTGAAGCAATATTGTACAGCTTTCATGAACTGAAGTTCAATCTTTTCCATGAACTGAAGTTCAATCTTTTCCTGTACTGCTCTGAGTACTGGCTGTACAAAGTGCACATCATGTCTCCAAATCCATCCAGTGTCAGCCTTCAGTAAAGCACTACAGTTTCTGAACATCTTCACTTTGTTTGCAGCACACACGATTTGTTCCATACTTAAAATCTAATTGTTTGGACCTAGCACATTATGATGTCCTGCTGAACATGCAGTCTTGAAAGTTAATATACATAACATAAAGCATTACAGCAAAACTGTAAAAACTATGTCCACTTGAGAACAAGGAAACATTTATAATGTTTTGAATGACATTTCTCTCATGCACCGAGTATCCTTGCACACTATTAAAATATACCAATAGAAATCATTTTTATACCACATTTTATTTTACTAACTATATTAGATTTATTTTGCGCTGCTAGTAAATATAATGGGTACTTTTGCCCACTACAGATATTCATTGTAAATTGGTATGTACCAAGCTAGACATGCTTAATTTATTACTATACAACAGAAGATTGTGAAAGGCGAAAAATGAGTGCGCTGATTGGTCAATCCAACCAGCATGCCCATTGTAAATCCACAATAAACCAAAAGAAAAACGTCTGGCCACGAAGGTATCATTTAGAGGCAGGAATGCCCTCTCACTGTATCGAAAACATTGTGTCTGCACCGAATACCATTAGATGCACAACTTGCCTGCAAACTACTATATCAGTCGCAATCATACACTTACAAAAAAAAAAAATAAATAAATAAAAATTAAATACAGAAAAAAATATGTATGCGATTTCTCTTGTATGTAGATCACAAGCAAGTTATATATCTAAAACTAATGAAGTCAAGAAATTCAAAGACAAAAAAAATAGTATAAAAATTAAAACTACGAGGAAAAAACTAATAACCAGATAAATTAATGCTGTAAACAACACAAACGTTTTACTATTTATACCATCACGTCCATTCAAGTTATGTATAATAGCAATGACTCGTTGATGGGTGCAGGGAATGCTGGATTTAACCATGGTTAGCTGTTTGGTCACTGGGCAAACAGCACCAGCCATGGGTAAATCTGGTACCAGCTATTGGTTATTGCTATATTATTAATTAATTTTAATTAATTAATTAAAAAAAAAAAAAAAAAAAACACCCATCCAGTCTGCCAATAAGCATAACTAACTATGCAAGTGTCACCCAGTCCGGGTTGTAAGCTACAGTTAACTACTGCCAACATGTAGAAATTAACTACTGTCAACATGCAGAAAATACATTACAGCATTATCTGAGGCACATAATCATATGTGCATGCCAATCAAACTCATGCAGTCCAAAGCAGGTACAGCATTTCTGAAATGACCTTCACAAAGACTACACCAGAAAATCAGTAAACAAAAATAACATTAATGAAATTTGTGCCAAAGTAATTCAATGCAAAGACAATGCAGGACTAGACAAAATTATGTACTGTTCCCACAAGAAAAAAGTTGTCAAGCTTCAAAACTACTAGACAACATAACACACGTTGATGGCAACAAGCAGCGATAAAGTGAAATCCAAAACAAGGGGAATAATACTTTGGTTATGTGGACAGTCATTTTACAGGGACCATAGAATTTATTCTGATTCAGAGCTATGTATACATATTTTGTAATGACTTATGTTCCTGCACCCAAATTAAAGGTATACAGTGTAGCTACCAAACAGTCAAATATAAGCAGAAGAAAAATACTCTCATAAATGATGAGCAATCCCATCATTATATATTCAAAATTGCATAAAATAACACTAAAATGTTATCACATAAAATGATTTTCAAGATGGCTGCACACTGAGTAACAGCTTAACTCCAGCTCACCCAGTGAAAAAAACTAAACAGAGAAGACCAGTAGGCGTTTGCATTTATGGGTAAATTTCAGTAATTGGCTAGTAAGTGTACTGCCTGGATGGCAGGAAAAAAGAAATACAGAGCATCTGCAAAACAATCAGCTACAGAAAAAACATGAAGAAACACTGGTGAAAGTTCTACAGTTGTTTAGCGAAAAGCAATGCAACCTCCACACATGACTTCCAGTAACCTACAGGAAGGTACAAGTCAACTGCACCTGGTTAAAACAAACCAGACAAAGATGTAGTATATCAACACAAACAACAAAAGGTTAGAAACATGGAAGAAACTTTAAACAGATTTTCAGATGAGGTGATAAAGTCAGAGGATGAAATGAAAAAATGCTGGCTGAATATGAGAATGCTCAAGAAGAGAAGTTTCAAAAAATAATAGAATTAGAGGATAGAGCACGTAGGTAAAACCTGAGACTTTCCGCTCTACCAGAGAAGATGGAAGGAACAGATTACATTAATTTTATGAAAGTAAAAATAAGTAACTGGACTGGTATTCTACAGCAGGAGCTGTCAGTTGAAAAGGTGCATCATGTGTATGCGCCAAACCTGGATATGAGAAAGCAACTGAGATCTTTAATAGTAAGGATGCAATACTACCAGCAGAAGCAGTTGATTCTAACAAAACTATGGTAGAAGGGCAAAATACTGAAAATGGTAGACAGCAGAGTGCATGTGGAGAATGATTACTCACTGTACATCAGGCAGCAGAGGAACAAACTCATTCCACGATTCAGGAACTATTGAGACAGGTGTGAGATTCAAACTGGTGTACCCAATTGTCTTCAAGGTATTCTTCCCTGGAGAGACTAAATAATTTTTAATGAAGTACATGCAAAGGAGGAAATGCAAAAAGTTCTCCAAATAGTGAAATGTAAAGCAGAAGGATTCTGCTTCCTATCGTTCCGATAGTTAAAGATCACAGAGAAACTGTACCTGTGAAACCTTTTCAACTATTTCAATAGAAAATGCTGACGAGAAGGAAGGAGCATGAGAGATGACTGGAAGAATAAAGAGTATGTTGGAAATGAAGCAGAGACAGGATCTGGGAGATGGAGATGAACAGTAATAAAACCAGTAACTTAATGTGGGATTACAATGCAATAATTATATTTGTGAAATATGACAGAAGAAATCTGGAAATATTGGACTTTTTCAGAATTTGCTGGACTTTTGGGAGACTTTAAAGTATATGTCCTACTCTGTCATGCAGGTCTGGAAAAATTCTTTTTTTTTTGGGGGGGGGGGGGAGTTAACTGTAGCTAAAGAAAACATTGTTTTTCTTAATAACACTATTTTTGTGATATATGGTTTCCTTTGCATGCTATAAACTAAAGTTTTCTCAATTTTTTTTTGAGTATAATGGGGTTTGTAAATAGATGCTGCTGGTCTTTTTCTTCTCTCTCCTTTCTTGTTTAGTTTGTTTTACGAAATGCAGGCACTGCAATGTAACAAAAAAAAATTCTGGTTAAAAGAGCATGACAAAACAAAAAATGAATGTGCTTTTCTCAATCTTGCATGGGGGAATGACTGGATTAAGGATCTTGGATTGATTCAGTAACATGTTTTTCTAGCAAATGAATGTATGCTTAGTAGCAATTCTCTATCTGGTCCTCAGGTCTCCATGGAAACAAATCTGAAAAAAAAGAAACTGACTGCCTGGTTCTCAAGTCTCCATGCATTCAATCTGATAATGAGAAACTGGCTGGCTGGTTCTCATCTTTCCATATAGACAATTTGACAAAGAGAAACTGGTTACAGTCTGGTGGATAGTGACTGGCTGGGGAAAAAAAGAAGGAAGAAACTGCTTTTAGAGAACTTTATCTCCTAGTCATTCAGGGGGTTTCTCAGCTGGGATAGCTATAAAGACAAAACCAGTTAGCACTTAGTAGAAGCACATGCTGCACCATGCATCACAGATGTTCTTTCTTTTAGATTAACTCAAGGCTCTAAGGGTGGCTGTCAGTTTGGGACATTTGTTCCTATTAGGAGGGTAAAACTTCAATATTTGAAGATGTACACAGGTCTTAGGGGGTATTGGGGGGGGGGTTGTTTTTTTTTGTTTAAGGGCTTTCAATGAAACAAAGTTTTGTAAGATGCGACATATGCTCAAATGGATATGACAAGAAAAAACCTATATAAAAGTTCAACCTGCCAAACACTGTATGCATATAACACACAAGCTGGAACTAGATATTTAACAAAAAAGAAGTTATACATAAAAGGTGGAGATTACAGAATGCGTAATTGTATTTAAAAAGTTATGTCTTTAAATGACAATGGTCTCAAAGATAAATACAAAAAAGAAAGAATTGTAGTGAACTATATTTAAAAATGTAAAATGCAAATACATAGTTATGCTACAGGAGACACACTTGGAAAGAACTGAACATGTGAATTTTATAAAGAAACATTTTCAGGATGGTTATGCAGGGGACTATGTAGGACAAAGGAAAACCCTAAACTTGCAGTAAACTGATTAACAGTACCATTTCCAACATCTTACTTCACTTAGAAAATGGGTATTTAACACAGCTTTCAAATGAATGCAGACTGGGGAAATGGATACCAGTGCCTAAAATATGTTTTCATTTTACAGACTACTGACTGCTTTAGAAAAGACACAACAAACTTCAGCAAGGAAACAGTCTCTCCATTTTCAGATGAAGGTGGAATGAAGTAACATTTGCAGACTTCTATAAAGCTATTTGGTAATCCTACATTTTATAGGAATCAGTGCATAGAACTCCTGGTGCTATAGTCAAGTGTTCCTACCATTAGATCACCATTTTTTCTGAACTGCTTTAAAGCTAAGCATCAACTACTGTTCTGATTTTTTAATTAAAAAAAAACACACAATCAGTCTCTGAAATGAGTACCAGGCATGACAAGCCACAGGGCAGACAACTGATGTGGATCACAGGGGCCCCTTTTAGCCACGACTCAGAAACTTATCACAAGAGTAAGTGCATATCCCAGGATAAGTACCTCCCACAGTGAAAGTCAGTGTGTGCCAGGGGGCACAACAGATCAGAGAATGATACCATGTAACCAAACTAGACCAGATATGTTGCCTAACCACAGCAATTCCTATTACATGCTATTCACTACCCAAAAGTGACTGAAGGAGGAGACTAGGGTGTATTGATGGTTACCCATCCATTTGTCCAGGTTACACCTGAAGAAGATAAGGGACATACTGAGTAGTGTACAAAGGGAGTCTGCTCCATAAAAGTGGTATTCTTTGGCTGGTTTAAATTACACTAAATCAATTGCTGAGGTAATTCAGTTATGGAAGTAAAGCTGCAAACGGCAACATTAAGACTACATGAAAAAAATATACATATACACACACACATACATACATATATACATACACGCACAAACACACACATACAAACACATACATACACACACACAAACACATACATATACACACATACATACACACACATACATACACACACACACACATATACATACACACACACACATATACATACACACACACATATACATACACACACACACACACACACACACACACACACACACACACACACACACACACACATATACATACACACACACACACACACATATACATACACACACACACACACACACACATATACATACACACACACACACACATATACATACACACACACACACACATATACATACACACACACACACACATATACATACACACACACACATATACATATACATACACACACACACATATACATACATACACACACACACACACATACATATACATACACACACATACATATACATACACACATACATATACATACATACACACACACACATACATATACATACACACACATACATATACATACACACACACACATACATACACACATATATACATACATACACATACATATACATACATACACATACATATACATATACATACACACACACACATACATATACATACATACACACATACATATACATACATACACACATACATATACATACATACACATACACATACATACATATACACACACATACATACACACACACACACACAAACACATGCATACATACACATGCATACATAAACACACACATACATACATACATTTACACACGTGCATATTGTGTAGTAATGCTTCTTGAAAGTTATTGCTAACCACCTGTAAAACCTGTCAGGGCATTATATAAACACCAAAGAAATAATCACACATGACCTATTTGGGACCTTTCTTTTCTAAAGCTAGGTCTGACATAAACGTTTAAAACTTATAATTTTTAATAAAACGCAACACTAAGCATCATGAAAAAACAGAACTTGGTCACAGGCACATAAACCCGAAACGTTAATGTCACAAGTGCAACTTCCTGCACATGACATGACACGTCTACAAACTGCCATTTGTGCAAATACATCACTTTCAAAGCTCCCAACAAGCTACTGTTTGCTTTTTAAAGCTTTTCATGCAAATAGTGCAGCAGATCAAAACAACTTCTACTCCACCCTCTGCTTACCTGGACAATCCTTGCTACCAGGAAGCTATAACACACGGAAAAGGGGCCCATCACAGCTTCTGTCCCTTCTTTGACCGCTGTCATGTCATCATAGCCCAATTCCTGATTACCGAGGGATTCCATAATAAAAATTAATAAGAAAAAAGTGAACAAGTTTATAGGGTCTAAATGACAAAAGAGGGGCAGAGCACAATAGCAAGGCTGCGGTCAAACAACCTCCGGCACAGTAGAGAACAAGATACAAGCCTCACGGAGCGATATAAAATAGACAGCAACAAAGTATACGATACAGTGTGAAAGCTCCTGCTTCCAAACCTGGCAAGCTGTCACATTTCCAGACAGACACTGCACGTAAAAAGAAAGCCAAGCCGGATCAGTTCTAAATGCTGAACTTCACTCCCCTCGGTTTCACTTACCAACACGTCAACAATCCCTGCCTCTATTTGACCTCAGACGTCACAGTCCCAACAAATACAAGTCATCATACGCCTGCGCGTCAGAGGAAACTAAGGAGGCGGTGTTAGTGCCCCGCTCAGAGAAATGGCAACATGGAGTTATACACCGTTGCTATAAAACACCAAAAATTGGCAAGTCTTAATGTAATTAGCTAGTATTCTCCACAACCCAGTCGCATTCTTCTTAGTACGTACAATCTAATTTCATTACTTCGTAAAAGTTCAACCCCAATAGCTGCAATTGCAATTTGCTTACAGTCCTGAACCATTTCATCAAAAGCTGTCAGAGGCATACCGCTCAACTGTCCAGAATTTCTCGCAGAAGGTCCATATTTTTTGGTCTATTCCTCATAAAATGTATAGTTTTGTGTCAAATATTTTAAGTCAGACGTCGCTAAATAATGGCAAAAGACGTTTGGGTTTCAGACTTTACATGATCCTTCAGAAAATGCATACAAATGCAACACCTGCTGTACTGGCAACTTTCTATGAGCAATATTTAAAAAAAATCCAGAATGTGGGCCTTTGTACCCCTATTATATTGTTATTATATTGTTGGCTTTACCCAGAATCCTTGTTAAGAAGTATGACGGGGAGAAAGGGTCAGTCCCCATTTCCATTATGTTTTATGTGGTATCCCTTTAAGAATGCTGAAGTCACCACCATAGCATTTACTTGCTTAAATCTAGTTCAGAGTCTCAGGGAGCTACAGCATGCCCTCACACTTACAATGGTGCGGCAGTTAGCGTAGCTGCCTTGCAGTATTTAGTTGTCCAGTTTGCTTCTTGACTAAGGCACATTTCTGACAATGCCTACAAACTGTCCATTTGCTTTTTTGCCAGGTGCTCTGGTCCCTCCAATCCATCAAGCCATTTCAAAGATTTGCTGTACATAAACTGCTGTCACACAAGGTTGGTTTGGCATAGTGGTAAAGGTATTCACATAGCACACACAGAGTACAAGTTTTGATTCTAACCTCGGGTTACTGGCTATGTTATCTGGCCCTTCAAGGCTGTTCGCTTAGTATTCATTTATGAACCAATCCTTTGAAATGCCTGCAGGTGTATGTGAGTGCAGGTCTGTGTGCATCCTGCTATGTGCTGGCACACTATCCATGATTAGTATATCTGCTTTGCTAACACAGCAGTTATGATGGATTTTTTTGTTACTGTTACTAACCTAGATTTGGAAAGGGCTCAGACTGCAAAATGGATTATTACCAAGGGAAAGAACTGAGCTCGTCACAAGTTGTAACTCCAATTATAAAAGCAACCACAGCAAAAGGTATGAAAGAAACTCACTGTTGGCAAAGGTTACAGTACAGCATGTCCTATATCCAAAACAAGAAGGAGGGATCAAAAACTCCCAGCATTTGTGAATATCAAATGATTTAACACTGACGTAGTGGTGCAAGAAGATGTGCAATCAACACAAATTAAAATGTTTCAGGCTATGATTAAGTGCATAGTCAGTAATTCTCAAATAAATTTCAAATGCTTTGTTAGCTATTGCTGACTGAGGAGGGGGTTGGGCAGTCACTCGTCTGCAGAAATAACTGTCAGCCAGCATCTGTAAATATAGTTACATTATAAACATGAGGTGCTGCGAAGGGACAGGCACTACATCACATTGGTTCTAATAATAGAAAATGCAATGCCAAACATAAATGTGTCCTTTTAACTGAAGCTATACTCCAACATCATGTGTTATATACTGGACCTACATAAAAGTGCAGTATCAAACAGTATTTGTGTTGGGAGTGAAAGATGAATTTTGCACTGAAACAGTAAAATCTCAGTTTGGTATGTAAAAAAACAGAAATTTTGAATATAAAGTAGCTTTAACAGTTTTTGCATATTATGAAAAATGGATGTCCTTAGATTCACATCTGCAGTATTCATAACTTATGGGATTCCCTGCCATGGAAGCCCATCGTCCGACTAGTCTACCATAGCCTACCATTGCTTTAAGGTACGCAAGACGTCACCTAAACGCTCCTCGTGTAGCGTAGGCCATAAAGGTCATGTTCAGGCATACCATCCTCAGAACTTCTTTGCCGCTAGTCCAAATGCTGTTTTTAACCATCGGTCTGTTTGCATCCATCTGTTTTCTGACATTTTTTTCAGTAAGTTTGTATTCTGGTGATTACTCCTGTTTGCTGAAGTCCTCACCATTGCAGATAAGTACCCAGTTGGGATTTTTGTTTTTTTCTTGAGTTTTTTGTGCTGTTTGGGTGGTTAATGTTATCCAGGAAGGGTAAATGTTAGGGTGGGAGACAGATTCCCCATAAAGACGGCCACAATAAGTGCCTTTCTTGCCTGGGAGTTTCCCACGACCATACGTCTCATTCGATTTGTCAGGCATTTGCCCCTAAAACCCTTTGTAGTAGGCTTTCTTCCCTTCCCTTCATTGTAATTTGAGAACCAGCTTCTTGATAAAGATACTGTGGATAGAACTTCCCGCCCAGAGGGTCAACCATCAGGGAAGAAAAAGGTGAAAAAGGGAGGACTGGAATCTTCCACTGTCCATCCTCTGCCGGGTGTTTCTCTCGAGGTTGTTACAAATCCAGTGGCTCGTCTGGCTGTGTTGCTGGGTTTCTCTGCCACGTCTGGGTTTGAGGCTGGCGAGGATCTGGTGGGCAGCACAACAAGGCTTTACAGGTGTCCATTTCGGACATTCAGGGGGAACCACCATGGTTGATTGTTTCCGAGGGGTGTTGGGGGGTTCCGCAGATTCTTCTTAGGGAAGAAGTTCCTATTATGGTTGTGAAATGCCGTCCTGAGTCAGAGTCTTCTCAGTTCTCTTAACTGTCCTTAAGGCCACGTCCAGGGGTTTCAGTTCCTGCTCCTCCTTGGTCCTCTTCTACACTTAAAAGTCCCAGGGAATTGAAATCTTCTGAGGAAGAGTTGGATTTTGATGAACAATCCCTTACTTATTCTACCCAGATTCCTTCTCCTTTATGCTACAGGTCTAGGAGGAGGAATCTAAAAGTTCAAATACTCTTTCTGAGGAAATTTCCTTTGGGAACACAATCTCTACAATGATGGAATTTTTTAAGTGGGACTGTGCCCAGGTTTCTGATATCCATAAGAGGTACTACGAGTTACTGCAGATAGAATCTCCTAAACTTGTGCTATTCCTCTTGTCTTGGCTGCTTTACTAGATGTTTTTTCCAGTGCCTCTAAAGTGCCTGATTCTCTGCCCCCTGCTCCCAAGAAGTTTGATAGGTTTTATAGGGTGCCTCAGGATTGTTCCTTTTTGCTCAAATGTCCTGCTGCTGACCCCTCTGTGGTGTCTGTAGCCTCTGATAAGCCATCTTAGTTGCTTCCTTTGTCCAAGTTATTGCCTTCTGACAAGGACTGTAGAACTATGGACAGGCTGGGTAAGAAGGTTTGCACTTCGGCTACCCTAGCTTTTAGGACCATTAATTATCAGACCCATATATCTAGGTTCATGTTGGCTCTAATTTCTCAGGCTTGTCAGCTTTTTTTCTGATCTTCCAGACTCAGAGTAAATCTTCTGCTCTTTCCTTGTTAGGGACTTCATCATTCTATCAAATGTAGTTATGGTGCAGTGGATGCATCTTCTAGGGCTGCTGCTTTTGGTTCAGTACTGAGGAGGTATTCTTGGTTTAGGCTACAACTTTTACTCGATGATATTAAGGCTAAGTTGATGAATGCTCCTCTGGATAATAAACTTTTGTTTGAGGAAGCAGCTGCTGGTTTGTTTAAGTCTTTTTAGGACAAGGGGAAGGTCTTACAGGAGCTTAGACATGTCTGTTTCTCCTGTGCCTAAATGTCAGACAAACTACCCTTCTAAGCCAGCCTTTGTTCGCAGGCAATCTCGCCCTCCTGCTAAAGATAAAAAGGGTGGTAAACGGGTTCCTCCTGCTAAGGCTACTCAGACTGCAGGGATTCAAAAGCCTTCCTTTCTTGACAAACCAGGTGCTGTCTGACTATCCACCTGTTCCTAGCCACATTCCTCTTTCTCTTCGCCTTTATCTTTCTCCTCCTATTTGGTTTCAAATTACCCAGGACTCTTGGGTTCTGTCAATCATTTATCAGGGGTACTTCATAGTGTGAATTCCCCATACTTTTATGGGGATTCCTCAGTTTCCTCGGGAACCACTTCCTTTTTTTTCTCCAGAGTTCAAGATCTCTTGTCTCAGGGTACTATTCAAGAGGTGCCTGTGTCCCAAAGGGGGAAGGGGTTTTATTCAAGTATATTTCTAGTGCCCAGAAAGAGGGTACTTGGAGAACGATTCTAGACCTCTCTCATCTAAACACTTTTCTGAAGGTGCCTTCCTTTCGGATGTTGTCCCTTCAGACCGTTTCCTCTCCTGCTCCCTCAGGCCTTTCTGGTGTCTCTTGATCTCAAGGATGCTTATCTCCCTATTCCGATCCATCATCTTTTCAGGAATTGTTTGCATTTTTGTGTTGCTTCCTGGCATTTTCAGTTCTGTGCTTTGTCCTTTGGCCTTTCTACTGCCCCAACAGTGTTCACCAAATGCCACCCTTCTGTGATTGCTTTTTGCAGGCTTCAAGGGATCCAAATATTTCCTTGCTTGGATGACCTGCTGATTCAGGCATCCTCCCAGAAGTCCTTTTGAAAAATCTTCACTTTACCATTTCTCTTCTTCAGAGCCTGGGGTTTACGATAAACTTCAAAAAGTCTTCCCTGACTCCTTCACAGCATCACATCTTTCTGGGTTGCAAGATTCAAGGAGTGTCAATGCTGGCATCCCTGCCTCCTTCAAAGGCCTTAACTCTAATTTCTTACTTTCAAACTCTTCTTCCCTTGGCTTCCATTACAGACAAGAGTTTATGAGAGCTCTGGGTTTCATGGTTTCCACCATTCCAATACTGGCCAAACTCCACATGAGGAAGTTCCAGTGGTTTCTGAAGTTGGTGTGGCTTCAACATGTGCATCCTCTAGACTTTACAGTTCCTCTTCTCCCTTGTCTCATAAAGGAACTTCTGTGGTGGATTCAGCAGTTTGTCTCTGAATTCAGGGCTCCTTTTTCATCCTCCTCTTCCCTCTCAGGATCTGTTCACAGACACTTCAGATGTGGGATGGGGAGCAACCTTTGGCTCCCTAAGGTTCAAAAAGCATGATCGCCTCATCAGCAGAAGGAGCACATCAACATCAAAGAGGTGAGAGCTCTTATGCTGGCTGTTCAGGCCTTTCATCCTCTTTTCTCTCTGGGGCCTCTCAGGGCATTCACAGACAATACCACAGTTATGTACTATATCAAAAACAGAGGGAACAAGTTCTTACCTTCTTTGCCGGCTGGCACGTCTGATATGGGATCTGGCTGTCAAGTATCATGTAACTCTTCAGGATGTTTATATTTCTTCAGATCAGAGCATTGTGGCAGACACTCTGAGCAGGTCCTTCTCTGAATCCCACGAATGGATGCTTCACAGGGATGTGTTTCTGGACATTGTTCACCAGTGGGGTACTCCTCAAGCAGATCTCTTTGCTCCCCCCCCCCCCCGAACAGACAACTTCCTCTGTTTTGTGCCAGAGTCTCAGGTCCTCTGGTATGAAAGGTGGACACCCTCTCATTTTCTTGGAAGGGGATGTTTCTTTATGCATTCCCCTCTTCTTCCTCTCATTCCGAGAGTCCTGTTCAGGATTTAACAGGATGCTCCCAAAAGCTTGCTTGTGACTCCCTTTTGGCCACAACAGCACTGGTTCCCTCTACTTCTAAATCTAGCCGAGGGCAATCTTCACAAGTTACCTCAAAGGGTGGATCTACTCACACAAGACAAGGGATCTCTCATCCATCCCCACCTGTCCACACTTCAGCTAACACTGTGTGTGATAGGGTTTTGATTCCTCACAGACACCTTTTTTCTGAGGACGTGCTGCAGGTCCTTGCAAGAGGCCAGGAAACCTACTACTAGGAAATCCTACTTATCTAAATGGAGGAGGTTTTCTATTTCGTGTCTCTCTTTCATGACCTGGACAGACTTACTGTGGATGTTCCTTTGGTTCTCTATTTGTGTGAATTGCTCAATGCTAGTTTGGCTTATTCTTCTATTAAGGCCCACTTATCAGCTCTTTCTGTTTATCTGCCTTTAACTCCTCCATTAGCTTCTAGATTTGCGCCTAAGCAATTTCTTAAAGGCGTCCTTAATATTAGACCTCCCAGGAAGCATGTTCCTCCTCCCTGGGATCTTAATTTTGTTCTGGAGAAACGGACTCAGGCTCCTTTTGAGCCTGCTGTTTCAGCTTCCTTGAAACATTGTTCTTGGAAGACAGTTCTTTTGTTAGCTTTTACTTCTGCCAGATGGCTGTCTGAGTTGCAAGCCCTTACGGTTTGTCCGCCTGTTTTGATATTCCATGAAGACACAGTGCCCCTGCATACTAATCCTTCTTTTGTGCCCAAGGTGATTAATGAGTTGTCACTTAATCAGTCTATTAATTTGCCTACTTTTTTCCTCTCTCTGACAGTGAGAGGGTGTTGCATACCTTAGACGTGCATAGACAGCTTAGATTTTATTTGGATAAGACTAACACTATTAGAAAATCTGATCAGTTGTTTGTTTCCTTTCCTCCTAGGTCTTTTGGATTGCCTGTTTCCAATCAAACTATTTCTACTTGGATTACAAAGTCTATTTCTTTTTGTCACACTTATCATGGTGAGAGCCTTCCTTCTTCTGTATCTACTAGAGCTGTGGCTTCTTCTGGTGATTTTTTCAAGGGCTCAGACACTGATTCTATTACTTGAAGCAGCTACCTGGACTTCTGTACATGCTTTTACCAAACACTATAAGCTGGATGGCATCTCCAGATCTAGAGCTGGTTTTGCTAATGCCATTCTTCAAGGCTCTTAGAGGGCTCTAGTGATGCTTCCTCCTCCCGAGTTTCTTCTTGAGCTTTGGCACTCTCACATACGTTATGAATACTACAGCGGTGAATGTAAGCACATAGTACAGTTGTGTAAAATCTTACCATAACGGTAGACGTCCTTGCCTTCACTGCTGCAGTATTCACTCCCGCCCTCCATCTCCCTAGTCTTTTTTCCTTCCTGGATGTGCAGGTTCTCTTTGTTTTTTCTCGGACTGCTGTTCCTACTGGGGCAATCAGTTCTGAGGATGGTATGCCTGAATGTCACCTTTATGCCCTACAGTACGAGAGGAGCGTTTAGGTGATGTTCGGCATACCTTAAAGCAATGGTAAGCTTTGGTAGACTGGCTGGACGATGGCCTTCCATGGCAGGGAATCCCATAAGCTATGAATACTGCAGCAGTGAAGGTAAGGGCATCTACAGTTATGGTAAGATTTTACACAACTGTATTTTATATTGTCAGCTGCAGGTGATTATTGCTAAGTTACATCATGAATAAAGACAACAAACATTTCACGTGATCCCAAAAAAGATTATTTTGTAAAGTGGAACAAAAAATCTTTTGAAATGGAAAAAATGCACCTGAACTTGGACTCGAAAAAATCTGAGGTGTCATATTCATGAAGAACTTTAGTAGTGTACTGGAGATTTGGGGAACATTTAAACATACCAAAGCCAAAAGGTTATGCTCACCAAATTAAATAACGAGCCATAAAATTATTATTTTTTGCTACCTTAGCCTTGTACCCATTGCAAATATAAGATATTAACACACAGAAAGTGCATTCCTAAGTATGATTACTTATGCACTGCTATAATAGAAGCAAGCCCATTGTTCTGAGATTAGCATCTGCTAATGGTGAAACTGTGACGGTTTTGATTCCTATCTCTCCTTTTCCCACTGGAAGGAAAGCTGATTATCAGCTAAATACAGCATTCTTATGATGTTGCCAGATGAATACTGGTAACATTATAATCATTTGCATATAATGTTGCAAATGACAGATGAAAACTATTTTTTGGTATAATAGGTACTTTGGTTTAGATCTGAAATTGGATTTGATATAAAGAGATGCTCATGTGCTGAATTTCAAATCAGTTCACAACGTAAACTGCATAGTTACAAGGCTGCATCTACTAATAAGTGCCATACAGTCACATAAATAACCATGATAGATGTCTTAAATGTCCCTGTATTGGAGGAATGTTTTTATTTTCAGGCCTAATTAACCATGTAAATGATGTACCAATTTTGGAGGTATGTCCTTATTTGCAGGCTTAATTTACTCCTTCCCATAACTTTCTGAGTCCCCTTTGTCCTCATGTGATTTTTAAAGCTGTCTAGTATACAGAAAACAATACCATATGGCCAACATGCTACTGACACCAATAATTTAAAGAAAGAGACTACATCTCCCTTTTTCAGAAGACAAACTACTTTATGTGGTAGCAGAATTTTGCAGTACAGGTTATTGTCTACAGATTTTACACCATCTCTTTGATAATGTGCTTATATTTTTCCATCATGTTTGTGACTCTGTTTTTTTAAATGTGTTTAAGTAGCATCCCATATTTCTACTCAAAGTGGGAAGAGTTATGTGCTACTTGGTATTCAGCTTTTATGCTAATTAGACGTCCAGATTTTTGGCTGGTTGTATCTACTTTTCAAGGGCTTTTGTACCTACTTTCAAGGTCTGCAGGTTGAGGAATGAGGTTCTGAATACTCCCACCTTGTGACCCTACTTTAGACAAAGAAGCAAAACTTGCAAACATTCTGTCAGAAAGATAGTTCTGCATGGCAGTTGTGGAACTACATTTAAGGACATATCTGTGTTGTGACACTTTCACAGTTTGTGGGGTATGCTCCATAGCAATCATCCTAAAAACATGAACATGAGACATTAAAAACTGCCAAACTTACAAGCTAATGTTTAGAAGATTAAATGCATCCTGATGTTAACAATCACCCATAATTTTGGACCAAACTTTCAAAATACTTAAATTAGTAAACTATAAACTTTTGTACTATTAGTTACTGCGGTGGTGGTGCTGCGGTAGCGTTGTCGCCTCACAGTAAGACGTCCTGTTCGATTCTCAGCTAAAGCGTCTTCTGTGTGGAGACATGCGTGAATGGGTGTACCTTCGTTAAAGTTTGTACGTCAGGGCTGGCAACTCAGTACAGAAAAATCTACTGCCAATAATTAGCGGACCGGTGTTCCGCTTTGGCGACCCCTAACCGGGAAAAGCCGAAAGATACAACAACCTTACACGTACAACAAACAGTGCTTTACCATTTGTTCTGCAAAAAAAACCTCTTTTAGGGAATAACCACATAATGACAGTAGGATGCAATAGAAAGTAGGATGGGAGAGGATTTTAAATACTAATTTAAAAACTTTGACCCAGAATATTGTAAGTGGCTAGCAACAAACTGTGGACAACTACTGAAAATCTTAAAGAAAAAACTGAAATGATAATGAGTTTGTCACTTTTTTGGAAAGTTTCCCAAGGACTGAAAATGTGGCTAGCTAAGAAAAAGAAACTGGTTTTATACTCTGTTATGCTAAGCACACCTGATAAGAGTTTGGGATTGTGGATCTACAGGGGAAAGATCAGCTGGCATGTTTAACATACAATTTAACAATCTTCCTTATTACAGAAGAACAATAAAAATACAAACATTGATGTTTATTCCAGGAACCTGACAGTAACACAGTACACAACTGCAGCATCAACAAGGCAATATTTAGAAATGGGGAACTGCATTCTCCTACCCATGTCAATGTAAACTGGTGGGGATACAAGTTGTAATATATCTTTGGGGGGGTTGTAACATAGTAGTCACTGGAGTCAGATTTCCAGTTTGAAACTCAAGTCTATTTACAATAAATAAAATTCAGAAAAGAGGGAAATAGTTTGCTGTTAAAACAAATTATCTTCTTATTTAAAGAAAAATCTTTTCTCAGGCTCCTGCTCTGCAGACTTCTCAAAGTTCAAGTAAAAATATATATATATATTTATTCAGGTGGCTCTAAAACAGTATCTGACAAAATCACTGTGCTGAGGTTAGCATCTGCACAGACCTCCCAACAACAGAGAAATTTCCACATACATGGATAAAACAAAAATATGTTTTCCTTCCACACAAGTAGGGTTAACTCTAGTTGGCTTCTCTTCTAAAGGGTTCAGAAGCTCCTCTCTCTCCCTGGATTGATTTCCTTCTTCCTCTTGGTATATGTAACTCCTTCTAGAGTCCTTCCTGAGTCCTCTTTAGACTCAAAGATCACAAATCTGCTCTATATCAATGCACTGATTTTTAAATGTCAGTGTGCAGCTATCCCTCATTAGTTCTAGCCGCCTTGTCGGTTTCTAGGCTAGTAGGTTAAAGTAACCATCCACCTCTATGCTATCTGACCCTTCTGAGCTAGCATATTTAAAGGGACCAGCAACTACTATAACTATGAGGAAGAGAAGGAGCTTTGGTGTCCACCCCCAATCCTCTTTATAACACACTATTAAGCTACAAGCTGCATATATTTATTTGTTTGTAACCAAGTGGACGGGCTCGTCTGAGGAGCTTTGTTAGTCACAACCTGGACCAAAGATGCAACTTACAAATGTATTTTAAAGGCAGACATAAATGACACTTACAATATGTACTTGCATCAAGCAGTTCAAAATGTATAACATCATATCATGCAAATATGCAGATAGAAAAAAAAAAAAAAAAAAGACTTCTGCCACTGCTGATTACAACTGGGCTTATAGCAAGGCTGTTGATGCTTTACACCTGGAGCTTGTATTACTAAATATATGGAATTTATCTGAGAACTACCCCAAATCATTACTTAATGGACAGCTAATCCTGCTCACCACTTATGTACAACTGTTGATGTTTAGTGGTTAGTAATATGACAGGTGTTTTTATTACTGTTTCATAATGTGTGTCAAAAGTTTTAGCAGTGTGACTAGTACTCCTATAGTTAACAATATCAGCCATTTTGCAGCAGTAACATATTTCTAAGAACTTGTTTAGTATGCATGCAGGTAAGTTTTCAACATATCTAATTTGTTGTAACAACTGGTTCCATGCAGCAGCAGGGGCTACATTACTAAAAGTTTTCTTGGCCATAACCATCCCAAAGGCAGGTCTATTTCATTTGATAGAATTGTCAGTATGCACTCTCAGACCATAATGTGGTATGCCTTATTACAGTCTGAGTGCCAGCAGAGGACAAGATTCAAAACATATGCTCTAAGTATTAGTCACAGCAAGAGGTTCTCCTGTTCGATTCATGGCTGGAGTGCCTTCTGTGTGGAGTCTGCATGTCCTCCCCGCGGTCGAGTGGCCCGCTGTCTTCGGTATTATGTCAACAGGAAATGTGTTCAGATTGACAAATGATAAGGCATATTCTAACCTTGACATCAACAGACCTAAAATAGATACTTGAACACAACATAGGCAGTCAATGGTGCAAATTTTCTTCTTTAATTCTGGTACCTCGGCCTTCGCCTTCTCAAGGAATACTTAACTTCTTCATGTTGAAAATCTCAAAATATAGCTAATTATTCCAGTTTGAATACTGGAATTTTTATTGAGCAACATACATATATTTTTTTCAAATAACAAGGTATGTTTATTAATATGATATGTTGCTAATATATTTTTGTATTTATTAAAAAATAATGTTTTTTACAATCATGTATTTTGAGATTTTCAACATGAAGAAGTTTTATGAAATGAGCATAAAGGAAAAAAGAATTCAAGTGTACAGGTATATGTTACCTTCATTTAGTGTATTCACAAGCCGGTTAATGATCAATTAATTATGTATGTAAATTAGCGTGGAGATGTTATAAAAGGGGTGGTGTTCTTTATCACAAATGTATTCGTTGAGAAGGCGAAGGCCGAGGTACCAGAATTAAAGAAGAAAATTTGCACCATTGACTGCCTATGTTGTGTTCAAGTATCTATTTTCTGTTTTTCGTTTGAGTGTATTGAGTTTTACAATGTCGGTGAACGCAACAGCAGTTACCCCATTGGGTACACTTCATTCGACCCAACCGGTAAATTTCATCTCTATTTGGAGGGAGAGGGATGAAAAGTTGGCATCTAATGACCCATGGATTGGTGCTTTTAATGACTGTTCATCTAAGTATGAAGAGCTGGAAAAGGCAATGGTGAAAGAGGTTACCACCTTTTATGACTCTAAGTTATTAGAAAAATATATTAGCTCTAATATCACTCCTAGAGGTTTGAGAGTGGAACGTTTGCCTGCCTATGAATTTGGCGAGGATCAGGCTGATCTATCTGCAGAATGGAAAGCCACTTCTCTAAAATGCACTTTGAGCTGGCTGGGTATCCTAGTTAAGAGAAATGAAAGGGTACTCAACAGAGTTCGTGCTTCTATCTTACAACTACAAAAGGTGCTCATAGACGAAAGTTCGGTTGATGTTTTCGAAAGAAACATGGTTGACATTAAAGCAAGGGTAGCTAAAGTAGAGTCGGAGGTGATTTTACGAAAAAAGAGAAAATTGGTTCGTGACACCAAGGATCATGAATCTGGCAAGCTGTTTTCCTGGCAATACAGCCTTAAAAAAAAGCGTAATGCAAGGCGTGACGTCAGAGGAGGTCCGAGATCCGCCTCAGCGGGAGACACGTCGGCATTTTCAGTCGATATGGAAACTACGAGCAGGAAGAGTGTTTCTTTCGAGGATCTCAATTTGGAACAGGAGGCTGCTGTAGGACTAAATGGAGGGTCCAACAACTCAGGTCAAAGTCCAGTACAGAATAAAGGAAGGGGGCGTCGTTTCCAAAGTAAAAGCAGGAGGAGATAGTTTTCGTTTTTTCAGCGACAACACTTTGAACAGACAATGTGAGGACATTTTGTTGCAGCAATCCAGTGGGACTGTTTACAACTCTTATTTACAACAATATGAAGGTGAGCCCTTTCGCATTTTGAATTTATCTGACTTTAATATCACTGACAACCAAAGGGGTGCTATGTAAAGGAACGAAATTCGTTCCCACTAGGTTTCCTTCTCTGGCGGACATTCTGTTGGATGCGAAACATTTTTGCAGGAAGTTACATCTAAGAGCGTTTTTTTGCTGAGAATGAAGCTGAAACAGAAGCTAATATACAAAATGATATTACAGATTCTATTCTAGATAGCTCTTTGATGGACATTTCCTTGCATCAAAATGATTTAATTGACATTTTTCCTAATGATGAAAGTGATTCATGTTTAAATAGTTTTGAGTTCAATACGGGCTATGGTAGATTTGATGTTTCCAAAGTGCCTTATGAAAGTAATTTCATTCCGCCTAAAAATAATGCAGCAATTTGTGTCTTTGAAAAAACACTGTTCAAGCAACTAGAATGTGAGCACGCAAAGTTTGCTAGGGGTAAAAAAATGTATAATTTAAGTAAAGATGAATGGAGTACTGTGTTAGCTTTACAAGAATCTAATGAGCATTATGTGTTTACTCAAGCAGACAAAGGGAGGAATTGGGTTATTTTGCCAAGGGAGAAGTACAATTCTGTTGCGTTGGGATTACTCAACGATGATAAAACTTATACCAGATTGGCTTCTAACATGACTAAAACTTACAACTCTTTGTTGCTAGAGATTTTAGAGAGGGGTGAAAGGTTGGGTTTCTTCACATCAGCCGACGTAAGGAGGCTATACATAAGAAATCCAAGAAATGCAAGATTTTTCATTATTCCGAAAGTTCATAAGGACTTAAGGAACCCTCCAGGTCGCCCAATTGTTTCAGGAAAAGGATCATACTTGCAGAACATAGGAATTTTCTTAGATTCTGTGCTTAAATGCCATTTACACAGGGTACAAGCTCATGTTAAAAACACCAGGGAAGTATGTGAAGAAATGAAAAATATTGTTTGGGAACATGATTTTTACTGGGCCAGCATGGACGTAAAATCTTTATATACAAGCATCAACAAGCACTGGGGTTTGGAGGCCATAGGGAAAATGTTAGGTGAAGGACCCAGGACAAGTTATATCATAAATCTTTTAGAATTTTGCTTAACTCATAATTGTTTTGAATTTGAAGGCAAGTTCTTCTTGCAAAATGAGGGTACAGCAATGGGAGCACCTTATGCGCCCTCATATGCTATTCTCTTCATGGCTCATTTTGAGAATTCTTTCATTTATACAAGAGATTTTTTCAAAACCAAGGTAGTCAAATATAAGAGATTTATAGATGATCTCCTATTTTTGTGTAGAGGTGATCCTACGGAATTTGACAAATTTGTTTTGGAAATCAAAAATAATCCATGTGGTTTGGATTTCACATATACTATGGGGGACAAAAGTTTACAGTATTTGGATATAGAACTATATGTGGGGTCCAACTGTAGGGTTCAATACAAACCCTTTTACAAAGCAACAGCTGCTGACAATTTCCTGCATGCTTATAGCATGCATAGTGAACATCTTTTAAGCTCTTTGCCCTTGGGGGAGTTCAAACGTATTGGTTTCAACACTTCTGAACTCACAAGAATGGGAGATGAGTTTGATAAAATTGAGAAGAGATTGTTTGAGAGAAGTTATTCTATGACAACAATCAGATCAACCAGATTGAGAGTTGAGAAGGAATTGGGTTTAAGGAATATAGATAGGAACAGGCATTCATGTTCGTTTGTTTCCCGAATTGGACAGTCAAGAAATTTCGAGTTGGAAGGAGCAAAGGAAAAAATATTTTTTGTTACTAAATACTCACATTTCTCCCAGATTTTGAGGGAAATAGTATTTAAATTGTGGCCAATTGTTTCTGGTGATGAGAGAGTGGGGGCCCTTTTTCCAAATACTGTTACTTTTTCATATGGCAGATACCCCAATTTAAAGGAAATTTTAAACACCAGGCATATTTTAAGGAGTAACATCAAAAGGGGAACCTTCAGATGTGGTAGGTGCAAAGTTTGCAACAAAGTTAAAAGCTTGGATGGAACAAAAATTAACAATGTGAACTATAAAGCTTTGGAATATTTTGATTGCAATTCATCAGGGGTAGTGTACATCATAGGTTGTGGTTGTACCAAACAAAAATGGTACATAGGTCAAACCAGTAGAAAAGTCAAACTTAGAATTCTTGAGCATTTGGGGGATATCAAGCACAAAAGATCAGAGAGTCCTGTGGCCAAACACTTTTTAGACCAACACAAGGGGGTTCCAGAAGGATTTATTTATTGTGTGTTAGGGAAACCTAAAAATGTAGGGGATGATGCAGGCTTTCACAATAAATTATTAGAAATGGAGTCTAGATTTATTTTGAATTACAAAACTCTCTTTCCAAATGGGATGAATATGGAAGTGTGAATAAAATTCATTACATGATACAAATACAACAGAATTCTTAAATGAAATATAGCTAATTATTCCAGTTTGAATACTGGAATTTTTATTGAGCAACATACATGTATTTTTTTCAAATAACAAGGTATGTTTATTAATATGATATGTTGCTAATATATTTTTGAATTTATTAAAAAATAATGTTTTTTACAATCATGTATTTTGAGATTTTCAACATGAAAAAGTTTTATGAAATGAGCATAAAGGAAAAAAGAATTCAAGTGTACAGGTATATGTTACCTTCATTTAGTGTATTCACAAGCCGGTTAATGATCAATTAATTATGTATGTAAATTAGCGTGGAGGTGTTATAAAAGGGGTGGTGTTCTTTATCACAAATGTATTCCTTGAGAAGGCGAAAGCCGAGGTACCAGAATTAAAGAAGAAAATTTGCACCATTGACTGCCTATGTTGTGTTCAAGTATCTATTTTCTGTTTTTCGTTTGAGTGTATTGAACATCAACAGACCTAAACCCAACTGCTCTTCTAGACACAAAATTGAGCAGATTTGTCAGACTGTAACACGTTTTAAACTGTATCATTACCTTACCAATGCTCAAATTCTGTATGTACATTTAAGTCTGGACAGGGTCTAGCTATGCCCACACACATCTGTACTGCCTGATCACAGATATGAGGTTGCTGTGTGGGTCAACTGTTTTGATACTGTTAGTTTCAGTGGCACTCCTGTTTAGTGCTGAAGACCGGAAAGCTGGAGGTTTTACTCCCACTCCAGGTGACTGTATTGCTGACACTGCAGTACAGCATTAGAGGTTGCTGCACTCTAGAATGTGTCATCCTTTGGGTGAGATGTTAAATCGAAGTCCCATCTGCTTGAGTTGGTAGAAGTTCAATTGAATGTAAAAGATCTCACAGTGCCTACTGAAAAGAGTAAGGGAAGATTCCTGATATCCTGCATAAATATTCTGTAGTAGTTTAAATACCATTGTTCTATCATGGTGTGGATGGCAGGAGAAATGGGGTAGGGGTTATTCTAAAGGAACAGTATGCCAAGAGTGTTTTGGAGGTGAAGAGAGTGTCTGATAGAGTGATGTTTATGAAGCTTGAAATTGATGGTGTAATGATGAATGTTGTTAGTGCATATGCTCCTCAAGTTGGGTGTGAGATGGATGAGAAAAAAACATTTTGGAGTGAGTTGGATGAAGTGGTGGTGAGTGTACCCAAGGGTGAGAGACTAGTGATTGGAGCGGACCTCAATGGGCATGTTGGTGAAGTGAACAGAGGGGATGAAGAAGTGATGGGTAGGTATGGTGTTAAGGAGAGGAACGCAGAAGATCAATTGATTGTGGATTTTGCGAAAAAGATGGACATGGCTGTGGTGAATACATATTTTAAGAAGAGGGAGGAGCATAGGGTGACGTACAAGAGTGGAGGAAGATGCACACAGGTGGATTATATCCTATGTAGGAGGGCCAGTCTGAAGGAGACTGGAAACTGTAAAGTGGTGACAGGGGAAAGTGTAGTTAAGCAGCATAGAATGGTGGTCTGTAGGATGACGTTGGTGATCAAGAAGAGGAGAAGGAGTGTGAAAGCAGTGCCAAGGATTAAATGGTGGAAGTTAAAAAAGGGTGATTGTGAGGTGGAATTCAGGGAAGAGTTAAGGCAGGCACTGCGGGGCAGTGAAGAGTTACCGAATAGCTGGGTAACTACAGCAGAGCTAGTAAGGGAGACTGCTAGAAAGGTGCTTGGTGTGACATCTGGACAGAGAAAGGAGGACAAGGAGACCTAGTGGTGGAATGAGGAAGTACAGGAGAATATACAGAGGAAGAGGTTGGCGAAGAAGAAGTGGGATTGTCAAAGAGATGAAGAAAGTAGACATGAGTATAAGAAGATGAGACGCATGGCAAAGACAGAGGTGGCGAAGTCTAAGGATAAGGCATATGGAGAGTTGTATGAGAGATTGGACACTAAAGAGGGAGAAAAGGACCTAGACAGAGGAACAGAGCTGGGAAAGATGTGCAGCAGGTAAGGGTGATAAAGGATAGTGAGGGAAACGTACTCACAAGTGAGGAGAGTGTGTTGAGTAGATGGAAAGAGTACTTTGAAGGGCTGATGAATGAGAGAGAAAGAAGGTTGGATGATGTGGGGATAGTGAATCAGGAAGTGAAACAGATTAGCAAGGAGGAAGTAAGGACAGCTATGAAGAGGATGAAGAATGGAAAGGCTGTTGGCCCAGATGACATACCAGTGGAAGCATGGAGGTACTTAGGTGAAATGGTGGTGGAATTTTTAACCAGATTGTTTAATGAAATTTTGGAAAGTCAGAGGATGCCTGAGGAGTGGAGAAAAAGTGGTTTGGTACCTATCTTTAAGAATAAGGGTGATGTGCAGAGCTGCAGTAACTACAGAGGGATAAACTTGATCAGTCACAGCTTGAAGTTATGGGAAAGAGTAGTGGAAGCTAGGTTAAGAAGGGAGGTGATGATTAGTGATCAGCAGTATGGTTTCATGCCAGGAAAGAGCACTACAGATGCAATATTTGCTCTGAGTGTTGTTGGAGAAATACAGAGAAGGTCAGAAGGAGTTGCATTGTGTCTTTGTGGACTTAGAGAAAGCATATGACATGGTGCCTAGAGAGGAGTTGTGATATTGTATGAGGAAGTCGGGAGTGGCAGAGAAGTATGTAAGAATGGTACAGGACATGTACGAGGGTAGTGTGACATTGGTGAGGACTGTGGTGGGAGTGACAGATACGTTTAAGGTGGAGGTGGGATTACATCAAGGATCAGTTCTGAGCCCTTTCTTATTTGCAGTGGTGATGGACAGGTTGACAGATGAGATCAGACAGGAGGCCCCATGGACTATGATGTTTGCAGATGACATTGTGATATGTAATGAGAGTAGGGACCAGGTTGAGGAGACCCTGGAGAGGTGGAAATATGCTTTAGAGAGGAGAGGAATGAAGGTCAGTAGGGCTAAAACAGAATATATGTGTGTAAATGTGAGGGAGGGTAGAGGAATGGTGAGAATGCACGGAGTAGAGTTGGTAAAGGTGGATGAGTTTAAGTACTTGGGATCAACAGTTCAGAGTAATGGTGAGTGTGGAAGAGAGGTGAAGAAGAGAGTACAGGCAGGGTGGAATGGGTGGAGAAGAGTGTCAGGAGTGATTTGTGACAGACGGATACCAGTAAGAGTGAAAGAGAAGGTCTACAAGAGGGTAGTGAGACTAGCTATGTTATATGTGTTGGAGACGGTGGCATTGACAAAAAGGCAGGAGTCAGAGCTGGATGTGGCAGAGTTAAAGATGTTAAGATTTGCACTGGGTGTGACTAGGATGGACAGGATTAGGAATCAGTATATTAGAGGGCCAGCTCAGGTTGGACAGTTTGGAGACAAAGCAAGAGAGGTGAGATTGCGTTAGTTTGGACATGTGCTGAGAAGGAATGCTGGGTATATTGAGAAAAGGATGCTAAGGATGGAGCTGCCAGGTAAGAGGAAAAGAGGAAGGCCTAAGATAAGGTTTATGGATGTGGTGAGAGAGGACATGCAGGC
This sequence comes from Protopterus annectens, assembly GCF_019279795.1. NCBI lineage: Eukaryota > Metazoa > Chordata > Ceratodontiformes > Protopteridae > Protopterus > Protopterus annectens. The sequence goes on along the minus strand of NC_056727.1, from coordinate 592,022,919 downwards.
GGCTGGTGTGAAAGAGCATGATGCAGAGGACATGAAGAAATGGAAACAGATGATCTGCTGTGGCGAGCCCTAACGGGAACAGCCGGAAGAAGATGATGATGATGATGAGTAGTGTAAATACCATCTTGGGTCTCCCTTGAACACAAACAAAGATTCAAAATGAATCCCCCAAAATCATTGTGGTGACTCCCTTCTGGATATACTGATATATCAGTGATATACTGATTAGAACTACGTTACTTTTTTTGAGTTTATTGCAGCTTACATTTCTGAAGTCATTTGAACAGTTTCTTGTAAGCTTGTCCCGAATACTTCTTTAAAATTCAAAGCAGATTCTGGGACCTTTTTACCACGTGTGATGATTAGCATACACAGTCGCTTTTGAGTTTGGAAGATCTATAGTAACATTGTTTATAAAAATGGAGAAAGTACAGCTGTATAAGTTGAACTTACCATAACAGTAGATGTTTGAATGATCGCTGCTGCACTAGCCTTAGCTTCAAGGATTATATCCTGCCAATGATATAACAGCCAGACAACTTCCAAAGCTTCAGGACAACTTCTATATGCCCAAAATGTGAAACAGCTTGAGCTGAATTGACTAAAATACAAATTTGGGCACTACAGCTTTATTGTCAACAGGAAAGAGGGAGGCTAAATCCTGGAAGGACAAAGCTAAGAATAACAAAAAATAAAAACCCTGGCATAAAAACACACCAAAAAAACAAGGGAGATGGAAAGCGGGAGCAGCTGCTGCAGCAGTCATTTGAACATCCACAGTTATGGTAAGTTCAACTTATACAAATGTACTATGTCCTTCATACTGATCACTGCTGCAGTAGCCTTAGCTATATGGGTAAATTCCCATAGTTAACTATATTAGGGAGGTGGAAAGAGAAGGGTCCAAGAACCCCTGAAGAATGGTCCTAGCAAAGCATGACAGACCTAGAGAAGGAAACCAGCTTACAGTGTTTTGTAAAAGTATGTACACAAGACCAAGTAGCAGCTTCTAGAATAATTTTAGAATACAACCCTTTCCAAAAAGCCATAAAAGAAGACAAATTTCTTGTAGAGTGGGCCTTGACCTTGCCTGGAATAGATTTGTCAAGGTTGTTGTTGTTGTTGTGTCTTTTGGCTTTTCCCGGTTAGGGGTCGCCACAGCGGAACTCCAGTCCGCTAATGATTGGTAGTTTATTTTTACATGCCGGGTTACCAGCCCTGATGCACAACCTTCAACAAAGGTATGCCCATTCACGCATGTCTCCAGGCAGAAGACGCTCTAGCTGAGAATCGAACCGGGAATAGATTTGTCAAGGTGATTATAACAAAAGATAATAGCCTTAAACAACCATTTGGAAAAAGTCTGTTTTGACACAGGTTGTCCCTTCTTCTTACCTTCACAAGAAGTGAACAACTTATCTAATAATCTGAAAGACTGAGTTCTGTCAAGATAATACCTGAGTTGTCATCCAAGGTATGCAGTATCCTTTCTCCCTAATTTTTAGGTTCAGAAAAAGATAGATAGGTTGGCTTAAATTAAACTTGAACACTGCTTTAGACATAAAAGAAGTATTAATTCTCAAAGAAACCCCTGTCCTTGTGGAAAATTAGGTAGGGTTGACTCACCATAAAAGCTTACAACGTTGATACCCTTCTTGCAGAGGTTAGCGCAATCAGTAAAACTGTTTTCTATGTTAAGAAGCTTAAGTCAGACAGATTAGCTGGTTCTCTACTTCTCTAACACAATATTAAGATCCCAAGGAGAGGCCATCAGTTTACTTGGAGGCCTCTTATGCAAAACCCCTTTCAAGAACATTTTGATAAGCAACTGCCTTGAAGGAGATATGCTGAAATGGCTGATAAATGAACCTCGAAAGAGGAATAAGAAAGGCCATAGTAACATGCACAACTATTGTAAAACCATAGAACAACTATCCTTAATGGGTGCTGGTTATGTTATTGTCACCAAGTAGAAAACCTTTTCCATTTGTTAATATAGGATCTTCTAGTAGCAAGCTTTCTTGCCTCCATTAATACTTGTTGCAAGTCCTCAGAAAACAGATGCCAAAAAGCAATTAATACCCTATCATTCAGGTAGTCAAATAAAGATGACTGACACCCCTGTTGTTGTATGAGTAGATCCATTCAATGAGTAAGCTTGTGGTAACTGCCCCCTGGCCATTTCCAAAATAAGGGAGAACCACAGTTGCCTGGGTCCGAAGGGAGTCACAGCAATGATCTTGGAGGATTCCTTCTGAATCTTCAGAAAAACCCTGGTTATTAGTGGAGAAGGTGGCAATACACACAGGGACATTCCTGTCCAAAGAAAAGAAAAGGCATCTGTCTTCCAGGCCTTTTTGCATGTGGAAGATAAATTTGCCAGTTGATTGTTCAGACAGGAGGCAAAGAGGTGTACTCGAGGAACTTCCCACAGATGGATCAAATTTTGGAAGACCCCCGGATTTAGTTTCCATTCGTGAAAGTCTGCCCTGGTCCTGCTTATCTTGCTTGCCACACAGTTTTGCTTTGAAGGAATGTTGAGTAAAACTGTGCTGTGAATCTAGATCCCAGGCTAACATGGCTAGTCTGCAAAAGGGGCACAACATGGATTCACCTTGCTTGCTGATGCACCACATCACTATAGTATTGTCTGTAACCACATGAAAATATATCAGGGACCAAAGCTGGTTCAGAGAATTGAGTGGCTTGATCAGGGCAAGCATCTCCGTGATACTTGATTATTTTGTCTGTCCTTGGTGTCACACACCCCCTACACTTTCATCTCTCCTGAAAGTGCTCCTCAAGCAAAGTCTGAGGTGTCTGTGGTGATTGACTGTTTTTGAGCAGGGAGGGAGACGGGAAGACCTGGATTTAAGGATATCTCTTTTCTCCACCAAAACCCAACACTGGGATTTGAAAAGATAAAGGGAATTGGCACTGGGACCAAAGAGATTTCACATACCACTGTATCTTTCTCATGTGGTGTCTTGCCAGGGGTATCATGAGAATTATAGATGACATGAGATCCAAATCCTTAGGTATTCCCTCACAGTGACTGAAGTGTGAGTGTAAAACCTTAGAAATAGATCTAAATAAAGATCTATTGTTTTCCTGTGGAAGAAAAGCTCTCTGAACTGAGGTGTCCAGTTGACATCCAAGAAACACAATCACGCACAAGAGAGTCAAGAAAGACTTTTGAATGTTCTCTTGGAATCCCAGCTTGTGTAAGAGATCTCTCACTCAAGAAAGAGAGATTCCTGACAACCTGAAAGACTCTACAAAGATAAGCAAGCCATCTAAATACTGAAAAAAATGTAGATACCCTGTAGACTGCAATGAGCTATAACCGGAGCTAGACAGTTTACATTCAGTGCTGTGGATAGTCCAAATAGTAAGGCAGAGAACTGATAACATGATCCAGACACACAAAACTATAAGAAACACCTAATGCCTTAATGGATGGGAATGTGATGACAATCATTTTTAAGTCTAGTGTTACCAGGAAACTTGAAAGAGGAAGAAGAAACAACAAGTTGAGAAATGACATCATTTTGAATTTGGGCTCTATCACAAACAAGTTTAGGAAAAAAGATCCAGAAATGGTCTTCAAACATTTTTTTTCCTTGGGACTAGCAACATCCTTGAATAAAACCCCTTCCCTACCCCAAAAGAAAAACAAGTCCTATCACTCCTTGGGACAGCATGTAATAAAGAACATCAGGAAACACAACAGCCTGCTGTACAGCATGAAGAATGAGCCCTGGACAGGATGAATTTACTCCCACTGCCATTTGTAACCATGAAGAATGATTTTCAGAACCCATTTGTCTTAAATAATCTGTTGCCAAAGAGAAAAACAGAGAGTCACGATTTCTGGAAGATAAATTGGGATGTTTGAGACTTCTTTTTGGAACCTCCTTGCCACTTCTTAAATGTCCGTTTACCTGAATTCTGTTAAGATTGTTTATTCTGTTGTTTGACAAAACTAGATGAGGAGAAAGAAAAGTACAGTTGTGTACACTTACCATAAATGCAGATGTTCGAGTGTATTCACTGTTGCAGTCATTACATTTGGGTTATCCTGCTGGCTGGTTGCCCTCAGTCGGCCTGAATTCCAAAGTCTTGGGTCCTGCGTCAGTTGCTGTCGCCTCTTCCCTGACGTCAGGTCTTCAGGGGTATAAAAGATGCAGCCGACGCCATTTTATTTAGTTTTTCTTGCCCCAGATGTCAGGTGCCCCCAAAAGGGTAAGCTAAAATTATGTAAATAAGACATACATGCACCAAAATAAGCTTTACCTTCATCTATAAGCAAATACACCACCTAGGTTGTATAGATTAGAGAAGTAAAAATAAGTTCCAGCAAAAATAAGGGGGATGGCGGGTGGGTAACCTGGACTGCAACAGTGAATACACTCGAACATCTACATTTATTGTAAGTGTATACAACTGTACTATGTTCTTCGTGTTTCACTGTTGCAGTCATTACATTTGGGTCGAGTCCCAAAGCTATGGTTGGGGGGCTAGAGCTAAACAGCATTAGGAGCTGCTATGAGGCCCTGCAGAACTGCAGTGGCAAAGCCTGCCCTGGATTTAGAGTAAAGAGGCAGACTGTAATGTTTTGTAAAGGTATGCACTGAACTCCAAGTAGCAGCCTCTAAAATGTCTTTGGTTGGTACTCCCCTGAGAAAGGCTGCAGAAGTGGCTGCAGCTCTGGTTGAATGTGGCCTAATGCCCTTAGGCACTGGTTTGCCATGCTGTGAGTAGCAGAAATGAATGCAGTGACCTATCCACTTTGAAATAGTCTGCTTGGAGATAGCCTCTCCTTGTGATGCTGCAGCATATGCCACTAGCAATTGTTCTGAATTTCTGAAAACTTTAGTTTTGTCCAAGTAGAATCTAAGCTGTATGTGTACATCCAAAGAATGCAGAATTTTCTCCCCCTTGTTCTGTGGATTTGGATAAAAAGTTGGCAAATGAATTGTTTGGTTAAGGGCTACACTGGATACCACCTTAGGCATAAATGTAGGGTTTGTTCTCAGAGAGACCCTGTCTGGATAAAAAAATGATAAAGGGTTCTACAGCCATGAGTGCCTGTAGCTCTGAAACTCGTCTTGCAGAAGTTATTGCTAGCTGTTTTCCAAGATAAGAACTTTATATCTGCAGTAGCAGCTGGCTCAAAAGGAGGTAAGGTGAGTTTTTCCAAGACATAATTGAGGTCCCATGCAAGTATTGGCGTTCTCCTTGGAGTCCTTAAGTTTTTGGCTCCTCTGAGGTACTGCCTTAATAAAGGATGAGAAAAGAGTGGTGGCTCTGTACTGTAATGAGCCAAAATGGCAGAGGCATGGATTTTAATTGATGAAAAAGATAGGCCTTTGTCCAGCATCTCAGTTAAATATTGCAAAATCTGAGGAATATTTGGGACAGCTGTATCAGTTCCTTGAGCTTGGTTCCAAGTGTAAAATCTGTTCCATTTCCCAGCATAGGATTTTCTAGTGCTAGGCCTTCTGGCTTCTAAAATGACACCCATCACAGCTTTACTGAGAGGTGTGGTTTGTATGGCTACATTATCCGCCATGCTGCCAAGTTTAGGGTCCTGAGTTGGCTGTGCAGAATCTGGTTGTTTTGCTGGGACAGTAGATGAGGTATTTGAGGTAAGGTCCAGGCTGGGCATTGGGACAAGTTCCTTAAGACTGGATACCAGTACTGGCATGGCCAGTCTGGGGCAATCAGAATCATTTCTGTTTTTTCCTGCCTGACCTTTAGGAGTACCTTGGGGAGGAGAGGCAGTGAAGGAAAGGCATATACTGATAGGTTTGTCCAGCCAAATGATAAGGCATCCACTTTCCAAGCTTGTCTGTGATAAGTCCTTGTGCAGACTTTTTTATTTGATTGTTTTGAGGGGAGGCAAATAGATCTATGTCCGGGCATCCCCATTTCTTTGTTATCATGCTGAAGACTTGTGAATCCAGGTGCCAGTCATGGGGATCCATGAGGTTTCTGCTTAGTTTGTCTGCCAGGGTATTTTCCTTTCCTGGCAGGAATTGTGCCTGTAGATGAACTTGGTAAGTTAATGATGTGTCCCACAAAGCCATGGCTTGCCTGCACAGGGGATAGGAATGAGTGCCCCCCTGCTTGTTTATGTACCACATGACCGTGGTGTTGTCTGTCTTTATCAGTAGTTGTCCCAGATGAAGTAAGTCCTTGAAGGCTGTCAGGGCATGTTGAACAGCTAGCATCTCTTTTTGATTGATATGTAGATGCTTTTGGTTTGTGGACCAGGTGCCCTGAATGCCTCTTCCTGCCATGTGTGCCCCCCAGGCATAATCCGAAGCATCAGTTGTTAGGCTCTGGCTGGCAGGGGTAGTGAGAATGGCTGTCCCTTGTTTTGGAGGCAAGCCTTTGTCCACCATCGAAACTCCTGTTGCAGGCAGGGAATTTGAGTAATCTGGTGCTGCGGTAGCGTTGTCGCCTCACAGTAAGACGCTGACCGGTTCAACTCTCAGCTAGAGCATCTTCTGCGTGGAGACATGCGTGAATGGGCGTACCTTCGTTGAAGGTTGTGCGTCAGGGCTGGCAATTCGGCACGTAAAAATAAACTGCCAATCATTATTGGACCGGAGTTCCGCTGTGGCGACCCCTAACCAGGAAAAGCCGAAAGACACAACAACAACAACATTGTTTCCGGACTGTGGCATTGCTGTGTCCAGACACGTTTTAGGTACCACTGAATTTTCCTGATATGCAGTCTTGCATATGGAATTAGTAAGATGCAGGATGCCATGAAGCTGAAAGCCTGCAGAATTTTTCTTGCAGATAACTGGGCCTTTGTTGCCAATTCCTTGAAATAGGTAGTCAGTTGCCTTTGTTTGTCTGGAGTGAGATAAGCCATCTGGGCAGTTGTATTTAAGCTTGCACCCAGGAATATTATCTCTTGAGAGGGTACTAGTTTTGATTTCTTTTTGTTGACTGTGTACCCTAGGCATGTTAAAAGTCGTATCACAAACATCAGATGCTGTAGTAGAATGTCCTTCTTCTCTGCTTGAATGAGGCAGTCGTCCAAGTAAGGATATATTTGTATTCCTCTTTGTCTGCAGTAAGCAATTACTGGTGCCAGGCACTTTGTGAAGAACCTGGGGCAGTATATAAGCCAAAGGGCAGTGCAGAGAATTTGTAATGCTTTGAGCCAGCTTTGAATCTGAGGTATCTTCTGCATTATTGTCTAACTGGGACATGCAGGTATGCCTCTTTTAGGTCTAAAGTCATGAGCCAAGCCTTGCTGCACAGCATGGGCAGAAGCTGCTGTAAGGTCAACATGTTGAATTTTGCTATATCCAGGAAAGTGTTTAGAATAGATAGGTCCAGTATTGGTCTCCATGCTTTGTCCTTTCTGGTAACCAAGAACATTCTTGAGTAAAATCCTTGTCCCTGCTCTTACTTTGGCACTTGTTGAATAGCCCTCATGTCCATGAGAGCTGTGACTTGTTTTTGAGCCTCTGCCCACTGATTTTTTGGCAGGTCTGGTCAACCGTTTGCCCTTGGCAGGGTATGGAAATGAAACTTGTAGCCTTGTGATACTATGTCTAGAACCCATTTGTCCTGGGTTATAATGTGCCAATTTTGAGAAAAAAGTGCTAGTTTTCCCCCTAAGGGTGCTGCCAGAAGATAAGTGCTTGGTGCAGGCAGGGGGAAGTCATTGGGACTGTTTCCTGTATGATTGTGCTTTGTCTTCTCCGCCTTTGGAGGTAGAAGCACTCCACTGCTTAGACCTGTAGGATCCTTGCGGCTGTGATCTACCTCTAGGGCATCTGGATCTGCCCCTTTGAAGTCTGTCTGAGACTGGAAAGGACCAATTCTTTGTAGGCCAGTGTCTGCTAAATCTAGGTGGCTGTACCTGTAAGAAATCCTTGACCATTTGCATAGATTTAGCTTTGTCCTCTATTTTCTTTCACACCTCTTCTGCCTTAACACCAAACAAGGTATCATGTTGTAAAGAAGCATCTAATAATTTTGCTTTAACATGGTCAGGCAGATTTTGTTCTTTTAACCAAGCAAGCCTCCTAATGACAGAACCCATAACAGTGGCCCTGCAGGAGACCTCCAGAGAATCAAAACCACATTGCAAAGTATGCTTTTCAGCTTATTCAGCTGCATGCAATAAATCCTGCATTTCTTTGTTTTCTGCACATTCAGAATTTGCCATCATTTTCTGTTTAAGCAGTGTCATGATATATTGCTGATATTTGAGCATATGAAACTGGCAATTTAAGGCCCTTATAGCCAAAGTAGCAGATGTGTAAATCTTTTTTCCCCATCTATCCAATGCCCTAGAATCCCTGTCAGAGGGGGTAGGGTTTTTTGCAGTAGAAGCCTTGACCCCTTTTGGACCCCGAGAAATAGTTTCTGGGTCTGCAGAAGGGTTTTTGAAAAGGAATTTATGAGAGTCGGGGACCCTGTAGTATCTGTCTGGCTTGACAGGAGCTGGAGGTAAACAGTCAGGGGTCAGACTAGACTCCGAGAACACATCATCTACAATGTCCAACACAGGTGGAATAGCTAGAGGCCTGTGTTGAGGTAGTAAAAGGAAGTCTCTCAGCCTTTTCTTAGATTCTGAAAATCCTGACTCTCCCAGTGGAAGTGTTCCCTCATGGTATGCAAGGTTTCCCCAAAAGAGTAGTCCTCAGGAGGAGAAGCTGAAGGAATTGATTCTTCAGCATCAGAACCCTCATGGGGGGAAGAGAATATTCCTGATCAGAAGAGGAATCAGAAGAAATGGAAACCTGATCTGAAGATTCATAGTCTGTCTCTTGCCTAGGCCTCTTATCAGGAGGGGGATGGGAACCCCTGATCAAGGTAATTTAGTCTTCGGCCATTTTGAGCATCTGCTTTTTGGGCATGGAGGCTTGTCCTTGTGGCTGGTGAACTTGTTTCTTTGCCTTTAAAGGTGTTTTAGTCTTTGTCTTTGAAGTCGGTTTAATATATAATTGTGTAGGTCTGAATACACCCTCAGAAGCCGATGCCTGCTCAGCGGCTCCAGACCCATCTGAGGGAATAATCTCCGAGGCTCCAATACCTTGAGTTTCCAGCAGCCTGGCCGACTCCATGTGGGAGTCGGTAGTGGCCTGTGACTCTAAAGTAGCGGGCATCAGGGGCTGCGAAAGTGCCTTACTGAGAACCGGCAAACCAGTGACTTGCTTAGGAGAAGTTTCGTCGTAGGTTTTGGACACCGTGCGGCAAGAAAGACTAAATAAAATGGCGTCGGCTGCATCTTTTATACCCCTGACGACCTGACATCAGGGAAGAGATGACAGCAACCGACACAGCACCCAAGACTTTGGAATTCAGGCAGATTGAGGGCAACCTGCCAGCAGGATAACCCAAATGTAATGACTGCAACAGTGAAACACGAAGAACATCTCCCCTGAACAATTTCTAAAAGGAGCGCTAAAAAATTTAATAGATTCCCTGGATTAGCTTGCCCCTTTCATCACACTTTTAGATTACCGCTGCAGCACAGCGACCAAACACTAAATTTCTATCAAAGAGAGAGAATTTAAAATCTAATTTTTAACATCATCTAAAATGTTCTGAGAATGAAGTCAAGCAAACCTCCTTAAAACAGTACCAGTGGACATAGCCCTGGAACTAGTATCAACAGTCATACACACACAATTCAAAAAATTGAGTAGTGACCTGTGAAATAGAAGAAACTAAGTTTTTTTAAAGCAGATTTTTCTTCACAAGAGGAAACTGTACATAAAACATTCCTCATACTTTCACAATATGTCAGAATAAACTTTAACATATGAGACTGAGAATTTAAAATTCTGAAATTCAAAGTTGCAGAAGTATACATTTGTTCCCTATACCTATCAACAATTTTCCATTCTTATCAGAAAAAAAGTAGGACTGGAATTAGCTATGTGCTTAGCAGCAAAGGAGTCAGCTAAGGCTATAGCTCCTGAGTCAGAGTTGGGAATACTGTATAACAGTTTTAGAGACCGAGGAACTTTATACATCCTATCTGTCTTTTAGAGACAGATGGCTGACTATCAGGAACACTGTAATCAGTAAGACAAGCATCCTCTAAAGCAGACTGGAAAGGAGAGGAGTGGAGGTACAACAACTTGGCCGATTGCTTATCTAGATACCTCTAACTATATTCTTATGTGCAGGCAGAGGACATGAAAAAAAAATAGAAGGGAATAATAACGTGAAACACATTTTCATAAAAGATATATGGAAAAAGCAAGAAATCATATAGGGGTACATTGCATTAGCATCTTAATTCTCCTGATCCTTCTCCTTTGGATGAATGCTGTGAATCCTTGCCAGGTGTGTGGTAAAAATAATTGGTGGTTTGTTTTTGATGCCCTAGAGTCTCATTCATATTCATACACTGTGGATAAAAAATCTTTACGACATCTATAAACACTGTATTCATTCTCCTTTTGTTCATCCCACTAAAAGGGAAGAGGATCTGGATAATATACTTAAAGCAAATCATATCTGTATCCCTAAGTTATGAGGTTTCATTCACATGTGTGAACTGACAGAAAACAAAAAATGAGGGTGAAAACCCTACAGAGCTTTGGAAATGTGAAAATGAGAAGGGATGTTAACTCTCAATGCATGTTTAAAATCTGAATCTGAAATAATCATACAGGTTGGTTTGTTCGGTATCTCAACAGCACGTTCAATTATCTCTGGTTTCTAGCTTTCACATAATGGCAGCCACATTTGTATTTATTTATTTATGTTTAGTAAGGGTTCAGCCATAAGTGTACAGCTCATAAAATTGCAGCCTTAAACTATCTCATGCCAAAAAAAAAAAACCTGCTTGCTTAGCACTGAATGTACAATCTGTTTTTTATAGTTATATTATTTTTAGGACTTTATATTTTGAATGTATTTTTATGAATTTTATTAATGTTAATTGGATGAGTGACCAGGTCTTAATGATGTAATGTACTATTTAAGGGGAAGTTTTGGAGGGAAAAAGTTAGATTCTGATGAAATCCCTGCTTAAGAGGGAAGAAAGAGCTCAATCAACTGGTTTTAAGGATTTTATAATAAAGGAAATGTACTTCGAATCCATATGCAGTAACAGTGCTTTTTTATTATTAAGTCATTGTGTTTGTCTTCTAGTGGTTTGGGGCCTGTCTTCTCCTCCCTTCTGTGCTGCAGTGCCCCATTGGCGAGGTTTCTAAGGGATTTGTGCTTGACCTCTGCCCCTTGGACATCTGTATTTGCCCCTCTGTGGTCTGTCAGAAGCTGGAAAGGACCAATTTTTTGTTGGCCAATTTTTGCTGAAGCGAGGGGGTTGTACCTGTAAGAAATCCTTAACTGTCTGCATAGACTTCACCTTATCTTCCATTTTCTTTAAAACCTCTTCTGCTTTGACACCAAATAGGACATCCTGCTGTAAAGGTGCATCTAGTAATTTTACTTTAACATGGTCAGGCAGGGTCTGTTCTTTTAACCAAGCATGCCTACGAATGACAGACCCAGTAACAGCTGCTGTACAGGAAGCTTCCAATCAATCAAAACCACATTGTAAAGTATGTTTGCCCACCTGTTCGGCTGCATGCAACAGATCCTGCATTTCCTTGAATTCAGACTGTTGAGAATGCGTGCTCATCTTTTGTTTTAATTGAGACATTAGGAATTGTTGATATTTCAGCATGTGAAATTGGCAGTTTAGTGCTCTCATAGCTACAGTAGCTGAGGTGTATACCTTTTTCCCCCACCTGTCTAATGCTCTAGAGTCCCTTTCAGGGGGCACAGGATTTTTAGCCATAGAAGCCTTTGCTCTTCTGGGACCCTGGGAGATTGTTTCTGGGTCCGCAACAGGGCTTTTGTAAAGGAATTTGTGTGTCAGGCACTCTATAATATCTACCTGGTTTGGCTGGAGCAGGAGGTTGAGAATCTGGATTTAGGCTAGATTCTAAGTAAACATCATCCACAATGTCTAAAACTGGAGGGATAGCAAGTAGTCTGTGCTGGGGAAGTAAAAGGAACTCTCGGAGCCTTTTCTTTGAGTCGGAGTAATCCTGACCTCCCAGTGGAAATGTTCCCTCATGGTATGTAAAGTTTCCCCAAAGGAATAGTCTTCAAGGGGAGATGCTGAGGGAATGGAGTCTTCAGCATCAGAGTCTTCATAAGGAGGAAAGGAGTAATCCTGCTCCTCAGAGGAGTCTGAGGAAATAGAAACTTGATCAGAGGAGGCATAATCCTCCTCTTGTCTTGGCCTTTTGTCTGGTGGGGGTTGGGAACCCATGATCAGAGTAATCAAATCTTCAGCCATCTTAAGTATCTGTTTCTTAGGCATGCAGCCTTGAACTGGAGACTGATGTACAGTCTTTTTAGGTTTTAAAGGAGTCAAGCTTAGCATAAGATTTAATGGTGAGAGTAGTCGGTCTAAAGACACCCTCTGAAACCGAAGGTGTTGCCACAGAACCGGCTTCTCCTTCTGCAACGTAAAGAAAATGGCTGCGTCGGCCTAGAACTCTCTGATTGAGAATCCGAAGCGGCCTGGGGTTCCAATTCTGCGGTCGTCAGGGGCTGCGTAGGCACCTCACTGAAAACCGGAGAACCGGCGACAGGCCCAGCAGAGGCCTCGGAGTCTGGCTTGGACCTAGGCTGCCTGTCCTTATCTTTGCATTTTTTATGAACGTCGGTCGTCAGTTGCTCCGACGGCATAGTGTAATTAAATTTCCTACCAAAGTAGTGTCGAGCGAAATCAAAGCGACGCTTAATAGTTCGCTTATTGAACCTAGCACAAAACCGACAACCAGTGACGTCGTGGTCTGGGCCTAGGCAAGGTATACAGTAAGAATGGAAGTCCTTATCAGGTATTTGCTTCCAACAAGAAATGCAATTGTTAACTTTTTCTGACATCGGACTGAGGCAAGAAAAGGTTCCCCAACAGGGTACTTAGCTTTGAAGACTTCGGACTGAAATTCGATTAGAAAATCTCAGGTGTCGGCCGACCGGCACTTGCGAACTGCTTCTGCTTCGGGCACAGCGCGTCAAGAAAGACAGAAGAAAATGGCATTGGATGCCTCTTATATACCCCTGGCACACTGACGTCACGGAAGAAGCGACAGCAACCGACGCCGGACCAAGACTTTGGAACTCAGGCCGACTGCGGGACCGCCTGATGACTGGATAACCCAAGTGTGATGACTGCAGCAGGGTAACACGATGAACATCTGATAGGTTTTTCCAGCTGAAGGATACAGCATCCACTTTCCAAGCGTGTTTGTGGGGAGTCCTTGTGCAAAATTTGTCCAATTGATAGTTCTGGGGGGAGGCAAACAGGTCTATATCTGGGCTCCCCCATTTGCTTGTCAACATGTTGAAAATCCTTGGTTCCAGTTTCCACTTGTGTGGGCCCATGAGGTTTCTGCTTAGTCCATCTGCCAGTGTATTTAGTTTTCCTGGCAGGAATTGAGCTTGTAGATGCACTTGGTAACTCAAGGCTGTGTTCCACAATGCCATGGCTAGTCTGCAGAGGGGGTAAGAATGTGTACCCCCCTGCTTGTTTATGTACCACATAACAGTGGTGTTGTCCGTCTTTACTATTATTTGTCCTGGAAGAATGTGGTCCTTGAAGGCTGTCAGAGCATTCTGTACAGCTAACATTTCTTTTTGACTGATATGCAGGTGCATTTGACTTGGGTTCCATTTGCCCTGAATGCACTTCCCTGCGAGGTGAGCCCCCCATGCATAGCCTGATATGTCTGTTGTTAGGGTTTGGGCAGAAGGGGGTAGTGTGAATGGTAGTCCCTTGTTTTGGTGGCAGGCCTCTGCCCACCAAAGGAACTCTAGGCATAGGCAAGGTATGATAGGAACCATTGCTTCTGGATCCTGAGAATGTTGACACCATAGGCTTTTTAGATACCATTGTAGTTTCCTCATATGCAGTCTTGCATATGGAATTAGAAGAATGCATGAGTCCATGAACCCCAAGGCCTGTGGTATTTGCCTTGCAGATAGCAGGGTTTTTTGGCCACTTGTTTGAAGTAGGTTGTCAAATGAATTTGTTTCTCTGGCGTGAGGAAAGCCATCTGGGAAGTTCTATTCAAGCTTGCTCCCAAGAATATAATTTGTTGACAGGATACCAGGTGTAATTTATTTTCGTTTATGGTGTACCCCAGACAAGTTAGCACCCTTTGTACAAAGACCAGATGATTCAAAAGTATGTCCTGGCTTTCTGCCTGAATTAGACAATCGTCCAGGTATGAGTATATTTGAATATTTCTTTGCCTGCAAAATGCAATGACTGGAGCTAGGCACTTTGTGAATACCCTGGGCACAGTATATAAGCCAAAGGGCAGTGCAGAGAACTGATAGTGCGTGTAGCCTGCTTTGAAGCCTAGGTAACTTCTGCAAGATTCCCTGATTGGGAGGTGCAGGTATGCTTCCTTTAAAATTAGTGTTGCCAACCAGGCATCTTTGCCTAGCATAGGAAGCAACTGGTGAAGAATCAGCATCTTGAATTTTGGAATCACCACAAAGGTGTTTAGAGTAGACAGGTCCAGGATAGGATGCCATGAATTGTCTCTTCTGGGTACCAGGAAAAGTCACGAGTAGAAACCTTGTCCCTTTTCCTTTTCTGGTACCAACTGAATAGGCCCTATGCTTAAGAGAGAAAGTACTTGCATTTGGGCCTCTGCCCACTGATTTGGGAGTAGACCTGGCCAACCGCTTGGTGTTGGTAATGTGTGGAAGTGAAATCTGTATCCTTGGGACACTATATTTAAAACCCATTTGTGCTGGGTAATGAGTTCCCAGTTCTTTGCATGAACAGCAATCTTTCCCCCCACAGGGGCAGTCAGTTGAGAAGTGCTTGAAAGTTTTAAAAAGAAGTCATTGAGACAGTTTACCATAGGGAGGAGTTTTATTACTCCCAGATTTGGAAGTGGAGGCCCCCCACTCCTTAGTCCTGTGCGTACCCTGGGACTGAGGCCTGGGTGCTCTACTGGATCTGGGTTTGGACTGAGAAGGTCTGGAAGAGGCAGGAAAGGACTAATTCTTGGAAGGCCAATGCCTACTAAACCTTGGAGGTTGTACTTGTAAGAAATCTTTAACAGTCTGCATAGATTTAGCTTTTTCCTCCATCTTTTTAAGAACTTCTGCCGTCATCGACGGATAGTTCGTGGTTTAAATAAGGCACAAAACCGTCATTGCGGTACGTTGTGGTCACGGCCTAGGCAAGTCCTGATTTAAGGGAGCACCCAGTAATTTTGCTTTAACATGAAATGGCAAGGATTGTTCCTTAAGCCAAGCATGCCTTCTAAGTACAGACCGAGTTACAGCAGCCCTGCAAGATGCCTCTAGTGAATCAAAACCACATTGCATAGTATGTTTTCCAGCTTGATCAGCTGAATGCAGTAAATCCTGTAAATCCTTATTTTCAGCACAATCAGGAATCAACATAATTTTCTGTTTAAGCAATCCAATAATATGCTGCTGATACTTTAACATATGAAACTGGCAGTTTAAGGCCCTAATGGCCAAAGTTGCAGAAGTTTATACCTTCTTACCCCATCTATCCAGCGCCCTGGAGTCTCTATCAGAGGGGGTAGGATTTTTGGCAGTAGTAGCTTTAATGCCCTTGGGTCCCTGTGAAATGGTCTCAGGATCCACAGTAGGATTTTTAAAATGGACCTTGTGAAAGTCAGGGACCCTGTAAAATCTATCAGGTTTTCTGGGAGCAGGAGGTAAAGAGTCAGGGGCCAAGCTAGATTCCGAAAAGGCATCATCAACAATGTCTAGTACAGGAGGTATGGCTAAAGGCCTGTGCTGGGGCAGGAGTAAGAAATCCCTAAGCCTCTTTTTAGAATCAGAGAAATCCTGACTTTCCCAATGAAAATGCTCCCGGAGGGTATGCAAGGTTTCACCAAAAGAGAAATCCTCTGGGGGAGGTGGGGGGCAGAGGGAATAGAGTCCTCAGCATCAGAATCCTCATAGGTAGATAAGGGTAAATCCTGGTCATCAGAGGAAAAGTACAGATTTGTACCTACCATAAATGTAGATGTCCGATAGGTATGCATCTGCAGTCATCACACATGGGTTGTCCTGCCTCAGGCAGCCCTTCGGTCGGCCGGATTCCAAAGTCTGGGTCCGGCATCAGCTGATGTCGCCCTTTCCCCGACGTCAGAGCGCCTGGGGTATAAAAGCGTCAGCCGACGCCATCTTCCTCAGTTTTTCTTGCCCCAGATGCCAGGTGCCCTCAAAGGAAGGCTAAATTTGGAGAAAAGCAATAAATTCCAAACATGCACAGAAATATGTATATATATATATATATATATATATATATATATATATATATATATATATATATAAAAACAAATACACCATAATAGATAACCCCAGCTAGCTATGAGAGGGAAAAGTACCCAATAAATACCACAGAGGGGAAGGAGGGAGCGTAAACCTGACTGCAGATGCACACCTATCAGACATCTACATTTATGGTAGGTACAAAACTGTACTATGTCCTTCAAGGATGCATATGCAGTCATCACATATGGGTAGAATACCATAGCCAATCTGGGGGTGGAGGATCTATGTAAAGGATGGTGTAGCTAAAATGCCCTGCAGGACTTCCGTAGCAAAGCCTGCTCTGGATCTGGAATATAAAGGTAAATTGTAATGCTTGGAAAATGTATGCATGGAGCTCCATGTAGCAGCTTCTAAAATGTCCTTGGTAGCCACCCCTCTTAAGAAGGCTGTGGAGGTGGCTGTGGCTCTGGTGGAATGAGGTCTAATGTTAGCTGGCACAGTCTTTCCATGAAAGGAGTAACAAAAACGAATGCAATTCCCTATCCATTTTGAAATTGTCTGTTTGGAAATTGCTTTTCCTTGTGCACCAGCAGCATATGCTACCAACAGCTGGTCAGTTTTTCTGTAACTTTTAGTTCTGTCCAAGTAGTAGCGCAACTGTCTGTGTATGTCCAGGGTGTGCAGAAGTTTCTCCCCTTTGTTTTGTGGATTTGGAAAGAAGGTAGGCAGGTGAATAGCTTGGTTTAATGAGACCCTGGATACCACCTTTGACACAAATAAAGGATTGGTTCTCAATGAGACTCTGTCCTGATGAAAAGTAAGAAATGGCTGTACTGCCATGAGGGCCTGTAACTCAGATACTCTTCTTGCTGAGGTTATGGCCAGAAGGAAGGCAGTCTTCCAAGACAGGAACTGTAGTTCTGCAGATGCTGCTGGTTCAAAGGGAGGCAGTGTTAGTTTTTCCAACACGAAGTTAAGGTCCCAAGTAGGCACTGGTGGTTTCCTTGGAGGATTGATGTTTTTAATTCCTCTTAGAAACTGTCTTAGGAGAGGATGAGAGAAGACAGGTGGATCAGTATTGTACTCTGCTGAAATTGCTGAAGCATGAATTTTAATGGAAGAGTAAGACATGCCATTGTGGAGCATTTCTGCCAAGTATTCCAGGATATGTGCCATGTTCATCACTGTCGCATCTAGGCCCTTTGTGGTGCTCCAAGTGTGAAATCTTTTCCATTTTGCTGAATATGCCTTTCTTGTGGAAGGCCGGCGAGCTTCCATGATGATATCCTTCACTCTCTTGGATAGCTTATCCTGAGGAGGAGTCGAGGTATTTTCCAGGCTGTTAGTTGCAAGGTTTTCAGGTTGGAATGCAGAGTTTTGTAATTGTGCTGTGTCAGGAGAAGTGGCCATTGAGGAAGAGGCCATGGTTTCGTGTATGACATGCTCTTTAACAGTGGGTACCAGTGCTGTCTTGGCCAGTCTGGAGGTATCAGAATCACTTTTGGCTGCTCTGTCCTGATCTTCAGTAAGACCTTGGTCATTAATGGAAGAGGTGGAAATGCATACACTGTTAGAGTTCTCCAGCTGAAAGAGAGGGCGTCCACTTTCCATGCTTGTGGGTGGTACGTCCTTGAGCAGAATTTCTTCAGCTGATGATTGTGGAGAGATGCAAAAAGATCTATGTCCGGCCTCCCCCATGATTGTGTTATCTGTAGGAAGATGTCTGGGTGCAGCATCCATTCGTGTGCATCCATGATATTTCTGCTTAAGCTGTCCGCCAGTATATTGTCTTTTCCTGGCACAAACTGGGATTGCAGCTCTATATTGAGTTTCAAGGAAAGTTCCCATAGATTCATTGCCAGTCTGCAAAGTGGGTAGGAATGGGTGCCTCCTTGCTTGTTTATGTACCACATAACTGTGGTGTTGTCTGTCCTTATTAGCAGGTGGCCTTGATGCAGAAAGAGTTTGAAGGCTTCGATTGCATGTATCACTGCCAGCATTTCTTTTTGGTTTATGTGCATGCGTAGCTCTTTTTGTGACCATAGTCCTTGAATGCATCTGCCCTCCATGTGCGCTTCCCATCCGTGGTCTGAAGCGTCCGTTGTAATGGTTTGGCTGGCTATTGGTTTGCTGAAGGGCAGACCCCTGTTTGACTGGCTTGCTTGAGCCCACCACAGAAATTCCTTTTGAAGGCATGGAATGAGTGGTATCAAAGTTTCTAAGCTGTGACTGTGCTGAGTCCATAAACTCCTTAGGTACCATTGTAGTTTCCTCATACGCAGCCTTGCCTGTGGAATCAGAAGGATGCAAGAAGCCATGTAACCCAGGGCCTGCAGGATTTTCCTTGCAGTCAGCTGAGTTTGTCTTGTCAGATTTTTGAAGGAATCCGGTAGTTGACTTTGTTTTTCTTCTGTGAGGAAAGCCATTTGGGTGGTTGTGTCTAGATTCGCACCCAGAAAAGTTATTCTTTGGGATGGAACAAGTCTTGATCTGTGAATGTTGACTGTATATCCCAAGGCCTGAAGTAGGTGGATGGCATAATCCAAGTGTTTTACTAAAGTTTGTTGGCTGTCCGCTTGTATAAGGCAGTCGTCCAGATATGGGTATATTTGAATCCCCTGAAGTCTGCAATGTGCAATTACTGATGCCAGGCATTTCGTGAATACTCTGGGCGCAGTAGATAAGCCAAAGGGCAATGCTGAGAATTGATAATGCTCTGAACCTGCAAGAAATCTGAGGTGTCTTCTGCAACTTTGTCTGATAGGGACATGCAGGTATTCCTCCTTGAGGTCTAGAGTTACCAGCCAAGACCGCTTGCCCAACATGGGAAGGAGTTGCTGTAGAGTCAGCATTTTGAATTTTGGCACAATGAGATAAGTATTCAGAGCGGACAAGTCGAGAATAGGCCTCCATTGCTTTTCTTTTCTTGGAACAAGGAATAGTCTGGAATAAAATCCTTGGCCTTGTTCTGAGAGAGGAACCTTTTCTATAGCTTTCATTTGCATTAAGTTGGAAATTTGTTTCAAAGCCTCTGCCCTTTGATTCAGTGGCAGGTCTGGCATGCCTTTTCTTTTTGATAATGTGTGAAAATGAAACCTGTATCCTTTGTCTATTATTTGTAGTGTCCATTTGTCCCTTGTAATACTGTGCCAATTTTCTGAGAATAAAGAAAGCTTTCCGCCCAAGGGTGCTTCCAATTGAGCCCTGGTTAGCGGTGTCAAAGTAAAGTCATTGAGTCTGTCCTTGTGCAGCAGTTGTAGGTCCTGCACTACCTCTCTGGTTGGGAGGCTGCCATTGACGTCCTCTGTAGGAGACTCTAGCTTGCCCTCTACCCCTGGCACGCCTGTTCTTGCCTCTCTGAAACTTCTCTGTGTCTGGAAATTCTTGGAAGGCCAATTTCTGCTGAATCTTGGTGGTTGGACTTGGAGAAAATCTTTGACTGTTTGTACAGATTTTGCCTTTTCTTCAAATTTCTTTAAGACCTCCTGAGCAGTGGAGCCAAATAACTTTTGCTTTTCCAGTGGAGCATCCAGACGCTTTGCTTTAACATGGTCTGGCAGAGATTGTTCCTTCAGCCAAGCATGCCTATGTATGACTGTACCTGTCATAGCTGACCTACATGAAGCTTCCAATGCATCATAACCACACTGCAAGAAATGGTTGCTAACCTGTTGGGAGTTATGTACTAGATCCTGAAGTGATTTGCGATCTAGGGGTTCAGGTGAAGACAGTTTTTTATGCAATTCATCTAACAAATACTCTTGGTACTGTATCATATGAAATTGACAATTTAATGCCCTCATAGAAAGAGTAGCAGAAGTATACACTTTTTTACCCCATCTCTCTAAAGCTCTGGACTCCCTTTCAGAGGGGAGAGGATTTTTAGTAGTGGCAGCTGCAACCCCTTTAGAGCCCTGGGAAATAGTTTCTGGATCAGCAGAGTGGGCCTTGTAAAGGAAAAGATGCGAGTCCGGGACCCTGTAGTACCTATCGGGTTTGACAGGAGCCGGAGGGAGAGAGTCAGGGGTTGTGCTAGACTCAGAGTGCACATCATCAATGACATTCAAAACAGGAGGAATAGCCAAAGGTCTATGCTGAGGCAAATGCAAGAAAGTCCTTAATCTCTTCCTGGAATCAGAGAATTCCTGGCCCTGCCATTGGAAATGCTCTCTCATAGTGTGAAGTGTCTCCCCGAAGGACAGCTCTTCAGGAGGGGAGGCCGAGGGGATAGATTCCTCTGCATCAGAATCTTTATAGGCCGAAAAAGCCTCCTCCTGGTAGTTCGAGAGAGTTGAGTCATCAGAGGCCTCATCTGAGGAGTGGGGATCAGAGGGCTCAACCCTGGGCCTTTTGTCTGGAGGAGGTTGAGAGCTCCTGTCCGGATGAGGCTGTGAGCCCCTAATTAAGGAAATAAGGTCCTCTGCTAAACTTAGAATCTGTGAACCTGTAGTGGGTCCCTGAGGGATAACCTTGGGAGGCAAAGCTTTTGAGAGTTTAGCAGCTTTAACCCTAGAGAATGCCTTTATGGACATGGATGCAGGAGGCCTGGCTGCACCACGTGCTGGTGTAGTTTTGTCTAGAGGAATGGTGTCGGAAGGTTCCAGGACACCAGTTTCTGATGGAAATTCAATAACCGACTCAGCAGGGGCCTCCGGGGCCGAGGTTGTCGGTTGAACGGTTTCGGTGGTTGGAAGTACCAAGGACTCGGTTTCAGCCGAGACCGAGACACTCGCGTTAGGCCTGGCCGTGGTTTCAGCCGAAACCGCGGCCTGCGTGTGTCGGTCCTTGTCCTTCCGTTTCTTTGTTAAATGTGAAGTCGGAGTCTCCGACGGCATATTGTACGAAAAACTAGCCCCAAAAAATTCCTCTGCAAACTCCGCCCGACATCTAAGAGTGCGTCGGTTGAAGGAAGCACAGGCTGAACAGGCCGAGACGTCGTGGTCTGGGCCTAGGCAGGGGTGGCAGTAAGAGTGGAAATCCTTACGAGGTATTTGTTCCCCACAAGTTAAGCAATTATTAACTTTATCTGACATCGGCTGAGGCAAGAAAGAGTCTCCAACGGGGTACTTAGCTTTTGAAGTCTTCGGTAGCTAAATTACAGGAGCTGGCCGACCGGCACTTGCGAACTGCTTCTGCTTCGGGCATAACACGGCAAGAAAGACCGAGGAAGATGGCGTCGGCTGACGCTTTTATACCCCAGGCGCTCTGACGTCGGGGAAAGGGCGACATCAGCCGACGCCGGACCCAGACTTTGGAATCCGGCCGACCGAAGGGCTGCCTGAGGCAGGACAACCCATATGTGATGACTGCAGATGCATCCTTGAAGGACATCAGAAAATTCAGAAT
This sequence comes from Protopterus annectens, assembly GCF_019279795.1. NCBI lineage: Eukaryota > Metazoa > Chordata > Ceratodontiformes > Protopteridae > Protopterus > Protopterus annectens. The sequence goes on along the minus strand of NC_056727.1, from coordinate 592,001,283 downwards.
CCCGGTTGGAAGTATCATAAGCAATCGCAGTCCTAGCTCTCTTAAAGGGGGAAGATTGGCTTCCCCTCATTAAAGTAATAAGGTCTTCAGCCATTCTTATCATTTGTTTTTTAGGCATAGAGGCCTGACCATGCAGTCTGGGCATTAATTTTCTAGGCATGGTTCGAGTTTTAGGCCTTGAAGAAGAAGATGGCATCAGTTTAATACACAAGTCAGTAGGCCTGAATACACACTCAGAAGCCGGTGCCTGCACAGCGGCTTCGGACCCATCCAAGGTAGAGACATCCGCAGGTTCCACAATTGAAGCACCTCGCGACATACCAGACTCCGAATGGGTTTCAGTCGAGGCCTGCGAATCTGAAGTAGTAGGTATCAGGGGCTGCGAAAGCGCCTCACTGAATACCGGCAAACTGGCGAATGACTTAGGAGAAGCGTCATCAGCAGCTTTGGACCTAGGCGGCCTGTGTCTCTGTCTTTATCTTTGCGTTTTTTCAGTACATCAGTAGTCGGATGGCTTACCAAAGACATATCAGGATAATTGAACTGAGCACCAAAATATTTAGAAGCGAAAATATACCGACGATGGATAGTTCGTGGTTTAAATAAGGCACAAAACTGACATCAAGGTACGTCATGGTCAGGGCCTAGGCAAGGAATACAGTACGAATGAAAATCTTTATGAAGTATTTGATTTCCACAAGAAATGCAATTATTTACTTTTACTAACATCGGTTTACAGCAAGAAAAAGTTTCCCCAACAGGGTACTAAGCTTTTAGTTGAAGACTTCAGTTCTGAAACTCAAAAACGAAAATTTCAGGAGTCGGCTGACTGGCACTTGTGAACTGCTTCTGCTTCGGGCACCGCACAGCAAGAAAGACTGATGTAATGGCGTCGGCTGCATGTTTTATACCCCTGATGACCTGACGTCACGGAAGAAGAGACAGCAACTGACGCAGGACCCACGACTTTGTTAATAAGGCCGACTGAGGGCTACTGCAAGCAGATAACCCAAATGTGATAACTGCAACAGTGAAACATGAAGAACATCCTTCTAGTTACATCCGATGAACTGTTACCATAATGTGGTTATTGTGAACAGATTGTCTTTACCCTATAATATCGTGGTAAAGGTATAGTTTTGTAATGTACCATGGATGACCACTAGGAGCTGCTAATAAAGAATATTTATAGAAATGTTTCCTATACAATGTTGTTCTTAGAGTTCCATCTTCTTATTTAACCACCATAACATCCAGAAAGGTATCAATTGTTGATTGTAGTTTACACTAAGTTGCAGTCCCCACTTATTCTCATTAAATATTCCACAAACTCTTTCAAATCTGACAGATACAAAGTCCAGACAAGCCAACCATCACCCAAAATATCTGTGCCATATATCCACGGCATAAATAAAGATGCAGTGGCTGATCTTATAAATTAATTGACCATTAAAACAGCCCATAAACAAGTCAGCATAAATAGCGCAAAAGAAGCACCCATGGCAGTTCCTGCAATCTGAAGAAAACATTCATGGTTAAAATAAAAACATTTTTGGTTAGCACATGCTCTGTGAGACAAAGTAAGAATGGATTAAATCCTGGGATGTGTAAATTGATCCTATAAATCCAGTATTCTAAGGCCATTAGACCAGACCAATGAGTTATATTAGTATACAATGACTTCACATCTAACATGCACATAAACAAATGAGATTCCATCTGTATATTCTGTAATATATGAAGAAACTCTGTGATGTCTTGGATCCTGAATCTAAGAAAAACTAACAACGGTTTTAAATAGTATGTTAAACATTCAGGTAAAGGTTCTGTAAAAGAACCATGGCAAGATACTACAGGCCATCTGGGAGGATGTAAAGGATCTTTATGTATTTTGGGTACCAAATAGAAGTATTGCATATTGGGATGATTAACAGTTCCAAAGCTACACTGTTATTAATAATACCTTCATCCACTGCCAAACTTAAGAAACCATTTTCAATTTAAATTTATTGGTCAAGTCCATAACCATTTTTGATAAAAGTCTACCATCAGATAGTTGTAGCAAGCCTTCACAAATCACAACAGCTTCCCCTTTGTCAGCTGACGTTACAAAAAATTCTCTATCGGCATTAAAATTACATGTTCTCTAATTTCTCCATGAAATTAATTGTAAAAGCCACTAGTTTTATAAAAAGAAATGCAATTACATCATTACTGATTTCTCACATATAGAAACATATTTATTGTATGGTGAATTAAAACTAGAAGGCTTAAATCTAAAGCCAAGATTTGATCAGCAATTTTATCTTTAAAAAACAATTTCAAATGTACCTTACTGCAAAATGCTTTAACATCATCAACAAGCTGCATCGCTGATATAGGGAAGTTGGAATAAAATTAAGTCCCTTGTTAAGCAATGATTTGTCATAATCAAATAGACAAAATGCAGAAATATTATGTATTAAGTCTTGTAAATTGGCAGCATAGTTTAACCCTGGATGATTATCAGTTGCATAATGGCCTGCCCTCCTCAGTTTTCTAAAGGGTAAATACCTTTTTTAGAAACAGGAGATAAGGATGAAAAATCAGTATCACTGTCGTGCAAAGGAAGTATCCTCCAAGGTAGAACAATCAGTGGATTCTCCATTCTTTAAAATAGATTGCATGGGGGACATCTTTTACACTTATAAAAAATTTGGATACATTGTTTTTATCCCTATCTTTAGCAAAGTATACCACATTTTTATACGTTTTCCAAGCAAACTGTCTATTAGTCTCATAATCACTTAATTCACATTGATATTACTCAACTTTACGTTACTTCAAATTATTGTCCAAAGTGGAAAGACTAGCTGATAATTGCTGCAGCTGTCCAGAAAAGTCTTTATGTATTTGGTATGGCAGTACCACATTATACAATTTAGATACCTCCTGTTGTTATTTATCAATACGTCTGACACAGAATACCACCAAAGTTTAACAAATAACGTGGAGGTTGTCTGTTGTATCCAATTCTATTCTATGATAAGAATTTCATCAGCCTCAGATACATTTGGTTCAAAAATAACCTGTAACCCCCTAGGTGAAATCACGGCGATTGGTAGGCTTTAAACAATCTAATATGCCAAACACTGGTCTGTAACTTTTTAGACTGAAAAGAACATTTTTAAAACTGTCAATAATAGAATGAGGACCAGATACATTACCTGCAGTTGAGCCAAATAAACCTAGAGTTCCACCAATCCAGTCACTTGCAAGTATGGTTCCTATACAGAGGAGGGTGCACAAAAAACAAATGAAGCAAACTATCCACAAACTTCTCATCACCCAACATGTATCAAAGACCAAGGTTTTGCAAAACCACCTTTATTAAGACCAAACAATAAATTGTTATTTATGTATATATTTGGGGGATTTAGTGTGCTATGTTTATGTAAACTAAAGAAGGCAATTAGCCACAACCAGTATATACTTTTTATTCGGTCCTAACAAAGGTAATTTTATGAAACCTTGATGTCTGAGACATATTGGGTGCTGAGAAATTAGTGGATATTTTGCTTCATTTGTTTTATCATGTACTTTCCTCTGTATAGGTACCATACTTGCAATTGACTGGGTTTGTTGAAGCACTCTCTTATAGCTGGCATTGTTAGGAGGTTCATTCACCTCTCTAAGCCCCTTCTGGTCCTCAGATGTACTTACCAGTGCAGTAATCCACTATTCTTAGTGGGATGAGCACAGGGTTATTAGTCCTAAATTTATACCGTAAGCACCACATATGTGTGAGAGAGGGGCCTTAAATCCTGCACTGATTACGTACACAAGGGGGTGAATGACCTTAACAGCTTAAAGAAAATGTACACTACTGCCTCACTTTATGGACAATACCTACCACAAGGCTCTAATCACTGCTTCCTCAAGACTTCACCAATGTCATTCTTAGTCTAGTGCATTGTACTACAATCTTACCAACAGCAATTGAGACTTAACCAAATTTTTAAGCCCCCCCCCCCACACACACACACACACAGACACACATACATGCACACACACTCTGTTTCTCAGGAAGGGTTACTGATACCTCCTTTAATGAGACAGTACATGTTTTCACCAACTTGATCAGTCTTATATTAAGGTATTGATTATTGGACAATCTTCCAATAAGCAAATTCTTATTCTAAATTACATTACCATACAGTCAATGTCTCTTTAAAAACTGTAGATGCCAAGATTTACATTGGTATTATGAGGTTACCATTTATAAATTAATAAACAAAACACCAGGTAGCATCTTTTTAAAACATTTTACATAAGAGAAAAAAAAAACAGCTAAAACAGAAGGAATAACAATCAAAATATATTGAAATAAATGAATTGCAGAAGAAAGAAACAAAGAAAATATAGGTAAGTGATGAAAGAATAATTAAATGCAGCTAAACAGACTATTCTACCACGTTCTACAGATGACTGTTGCCTTACTACCACTACATCATTAAAATATTCATTGGCTGCAAATGACACAAAGGCAGATAATCAGAGATGTAGCTTACAGTCCCTGGAAAACAGGATGTACTTTCCCTTTTCTACACTCCCTGCTGAAAATATTTTGCTGCTTTAAGTACATCAACTCTATGATCCAGAGCAAAGAGGAAAATATGAGAATCTTGATTCAGCTTTCTCCACAAATTAGAGGTTTCCCAAATCCAAACACAATCCCAGCAAAACAAAAAAACTACATCAGAAGCCCTTATTCAGTACTCCTAATTGGGTAGTGTGATCTCGAAACGAAACAGACTTTTTCTCTCTCTTTTAAGCCAAGTTGCTACAATTAGATACTGCAACTTGTGATAGGGAGCAGTGGGTATGAAAAAGTAAGCAGTTATACTCTACTGTTACAAATCCACACAGCTAGTGAAATATACAACTGTTGAGATTTCTATATCTAAAAAAAGATAAAGGTCTTAACATTTAGAATAACAAATATTATTATAAAGAATAGTTTAATGAAGCACTATTAATAAATTATTAAATGATGCCTCCCCTAAAACGTGCACGCTGATTGGCCAGCCCAACCAGCGTGCCCATTGTAAATCCCTCAATATACTAACGGAAAAAGGTCCGGTCACCCGGACTTTTTCCGTTAGTATAGAACACTGTCTCGCTATGTTAAAAGAGTTTAACATAGCGACACAGGTTTAAAAAAAGCAACAGAGATCTCCGTTGCTTTTTTTAAAGCTGTCTCGCTATGTTAAACTCCTTTAACATAGCGACACAATAGTAAAAAGCAACGGAGATCTTGCGATCTCCGTTGCTTTAAAGCTGTCTTGCTATATTAAATGGGTTTAACATAGCGAGACAGCTTTAAAATAAGCAACGGAGATATCCGTTGCTTATTTTAAAGCTGTCTCGCTATGTTAAACCCATTTAACATAGCAAAACAGTAAAAAGCAACAGAGATCTTGCATTCTCCGTTGCTTTTGCCCACAACTCTGATGTACTGCGCAGGCGCAGTACATCAGAACTACCGCAGAATACCAGACAGCTGCGGAAGGGCAGTAAACAGGCATTATACAATGCCATTATTTAAGAAAAGTAATTATTTCTTTTCTTAAATAATGTCATTGTATAATAGCAATAACCCACTTCTGGGTGTGGGTAATGCTGGATTTACCCAAGGTTGGCTTTGTTTGCTGCCTCGGGCTTCGCCCTCGGGACCAAACCACACCAACCGTGGGTAAATCCAGCATTACCCACACCCAGGCGTGGGTTACTGCTATACTATTCACCCGTTCTAAGGGAAGAAAGGGAAGGTAGCTTTACTATTACACTGACCTCTTCTGGAAAAGCTTCTCTTTTAGTAAGTATACTTGCACACAGTCTTCTCAGGACTGGTCACTGTAAGATTTAATTATAACATGAGGGTAGAATCCCAAGAAGTACCATATTTCTAGGGAGTTGGAAATGTTTGAAATAGTTATCCTGATAAACAGTATCATGCAAACTATATGATAAAGACTATCACTGTATGCACCATAGCCTCAATAATCAAACAGGTGACAATCAGTAATCATAACAAGAATCTGTAATAAATGATCCAAGTTATAAAATTGCAAAAAGCCTTACAGAAATATATGATACATAAACATGCATACCAGATAACAATTAGTGCCATCAGTATACTGACATAACATAGCAAACGTATAACAGCTGAAATTTATTAAAGAAAAAAGTTAAACTTGGCACAGTCGGCCCATAAACTCTAACAGCAAAATACTGCTATAATAACCTCATCCTATCTTTCTGCAGAATACTATAAAATAAATTGTCTGTCATAGACAAACTGCATTTCTAAAGGAACTATGTAAGAGTTAAAATGTGCTTTATAACTGTCATAGTAAAAGGCAATATGGTGGTCCAAATAATTAGAACTACTTAGTCTAGTTATTGACTGGTAGGCATTCTTTCACTTCCCTAAATGAAAGAAAAGGTCAGCCATTTCTGACTTCTTTAGTACCACTATCAAAACATATGAGTTGTTTTTGCATATCAAGCTAAACAAAGCAAACAACGCTGTCCATTACTGTAGTAAACTGAAATAAAACTATCAGTTGAAAGTTCTAAGAAGTACTGCTAACATGAATTAATATGAAAGACACAGTGTCATCCTGGAACATCAAGTAAGGAAGTAAAACAGTGGTTTAGGC
>NC_056727.1:591642079-591687079 GCF_019279795.1 Protopterus annectens | reverse complement strand
CTATTTGTTGAGACTGAGCTATATATTCATTATATTCATCAGGTATATTGTATTTTTTTGAACTTGTTAAAAGAATTTGTGTTTTATTATTATTAAGAGTAAGGCCGGAATTTTTTTGAAAATATTCCATGTTTTTAAAAAGTTTTTGTATAGATTCCCTTCTACTCCCAAGAGTAATCAATATGTCATCTGCAAACATTTGTATTGTAGATGATATAGTGGGGTTTAATTTGTATCCTTCAATATCTGTATCATGGCTTATTAAATTTGCCCATGGTTCCATAACTAATGAAAATAAAAGAGGGGATAAAGGACACCCTTGCTTAGTACCTTTTACTACTGGTATATTTTGAGATATACTAGTACCAATTTTAACATAAGCTTGGCTACCTTCATATAACAGAGTGATAAGATTGATAAAATTATTGGAGAAATATAATTTCTTTAATAGAGTGAACAGATATTCCCATGTAACTGAGTTGAAAGCACAATTTATATCTAAACTAACCAGGGTTAAATTTGTTTTAAGATTTTTCAATCAATCAATCAATTAAAGTTAATATTCTTTTAATGTTATCATATGAAGTTCTCTTTATTATAAACCCCGTTTGATCACTATCAACTAATTTGAGTTAAAGTGTTTTAAGCCTTTCTGCATAAAAGGACATAAATATTTTGTAATCAGTGTTTAATAGGGAGATGGGTCTATAGGAGGTACACTTAGAGGGATCTTTGTTAGATTTTAAAATAGGAAAAATAAAAGTGTATTTCCAAGAAGGTGGAATTATGTTTTTGTCCTGAACAGATTAAATACTTTATAAAGCAATTTTAGAGCATTTATAGGTAGTAATTTGTAAATTCAGGAATGATGCTGTCATTATCTGGTGCTTTATTTTGCTTTAATTTGGTAATGTGAGTTTGAAGTTCTTTGAAAGATATTTGTTTATCAACAGAAATCCCTTGTTCCTCTAAAAGTCTTGTTTTAGTGTATTCATTAATAAATGTTTTATTTCCTCTTTAGTGTTAATTTCAGTAGTTGTTTGGTTGATGTTTATAAAAAACTCTCTAAATTCAGTTAATATATTATGACTTTCCGATACCATTTTTCCTTTTTAGGGGAGAATATTTCATTAATATGATTAAATCTATTTAATCTTTTAGTTTTATTAGCAATCATTTTTAAGGATTTAGGGTTAGTAGAGAAATTTATAAACTTGATTTTTTTCTGTATTGATCATAGTTTTATGTTTTAATATTTCTAGATATTTATTATTTAACATATTTATTTATTTTCTTTTATCTGATATATCTTTATCACCCATATTACTAAGTTTTAAAGTGTCTAATTTACATTGTATATCTTGCAGCTCTTTATTCCAAGTTTTCTTTTTTGTTGTTGTACCAATTCAATATCTTACCATATAGATAAGCTTTTAGGGCATCCCATATGTAAATTTCTGATATATCATTAGTATTGTTAAGTTCTAAAAAAATCTGTATTTCTGTAGAAATGAAATCATTAAAATCTTTTAATTTTGTGATATAAGCTGGGATCCTTTTTATATGAATATTACAATTTGGATTGACTACCACTTCAAAACTTATAGAATTATGATCTGATAAAGGACATGAAATCACTGCTGATTTGTTTAAGGAATCTGTTAAATTATTAGAAATAAAAACTCTATCTATCCTCGAGTATGAGTTATGTCTATGAGAAAAAAAATGTGTAAAACAAAGAAGTAGTATCTGCAAAATAATTTATATCTTTCAAAAAATAAGTATCTGAAAAGTATTTTAATAATTTAGATTATGTAGATATTCTTCTCTTCCCATTAGTACTAGAGTCTTTGTAATCTAGAATACAATTGAAATCTCCGGCCAAAATAATGTTCCCTTTAGAGAATAGTACAATTTGATCTAGATGTTGTTTCACTGTGTTTATCCCTATGCCTGGGATCCAATATATGTTAATCAGTGTGAAGATTTTACTGTTTATTTCTATGGTGACTGCACAAAACATTCCTTTATTATCCTTATATGTATCTATTATTTTAGGAAAAGGCATTATGCTGTTCCATAGGATAGCTACTCCTCTCTTTTTCTTAGTATGTTCAGAACTTACTAAAGTCTTATATGTTTTAGATTCAAGTCTGAATATATCCTCTGTTATTAAGTGAGTTTCTTGTAAAAATACTAACTGGGATTTATGTAACTTAAGATATCTAGTTAAATTTCTCCTTTTATTAGGATTATTTAAACCATTAATGCTAACTGATATACCTTTTAGTGTAGTAATTGAAAATTAAATGATGTAAATATAAACATACTGATCTAAGAAATGCACAATAATATATCTAATAGGAATACTATTATGATCATTAGAACAAACATAGAGTAAGATTATCATATTCTTAAAATTAAGGTTGTTTCCTACTACATAAGATATGAACGTCTGAAATGTTATTGGAAAATATTTATAACATAAACATGAAACAAAATAACCAACCCGATCCCCTCTGGAGTTTAAAACTCCTAACTCGAATGACATCAGTCACTCGAATCGACCTCCTATCAAAAGCAGCATCCAATCAGCACCTGCTTAAATGTCTATAGTCATAACTATAAAAATAAGGCTTCTCATCAATATCATAAACAATTTTTGTATGAACTAAATATATAGATACACTGTTGTGTCAATTAATAAATTGATGACAGCTACATCTTAGGAATAAAGTACAAAATTTTCTTACATTAGTTAGTAGGTTATTAAGAACTACTATGAACTACTAGTTCACTCTTCTGTTTTAAAGTAATCACATTTGATAAGAACCTTAACAAGAGACTATGGCATTCTTTTATTACCGAAATATGGCTAATAAAGGCTGAAGTGTGATATATAGTACTGCCACAGGTGATCAGCTAAATGGAATATAGTTGTAAATGAATCACCTAAGGGCCTTCAGTAACCACTAACATTGGCAGCTAATAGATAAGATGCTAATAAAAGTGATTTTACTAACAATCAACTAACATACTGATTGTTCTGAAAGAAATGAACACTGCATTTCTTTGCCAGAAACCAAAAATAGTGATTACTCATCAAGAAGGAAAACCAACAACATCCTGCTAGTTTTCTTATAACCAAACACCCCAATGCAGTCTCTCATAGAAGAGTGACTAATAAATCTTAAAAGTCTGATCTTCCATTCATTGCATTAATTTGAGTTACCTCAAAGGGTCCATCACCACACTGAAAACTAGTGAAAAGGTCATATTAGTTCAAAGAAGCAAGGTGCTTAAATAGCTCCTGTAAACTATATAAAAGTCTTATTTAAATATAATGAGCTTTTTATTTTTCAATTATAGCTTATACTATTTTTGAATTTTGAAAAGCTATTTCATTAACAAAACAAAAGATGAAAATTTCACATTTTCTAATGATAAACAGATCTAACTATTTTTAATGCACCTGTCCTTGCAATATTATTGCTGCCTATGTGGTACATCCCTATCAGCCTATTATACAAATGCATTCATAAAATAACTGAAATAACCTGTTATATACATCTATACATTTAACATTTTTTTAAATGCTTCATGAATATTTTCTCAGCAAGTCAATAGTTATAAAAAATGTACATGTAACACAAGTATATAAACAGCTTGTAGCATTACTAAATCTTCCAAAAACGCACAAATCACAACTAGTATTTCTCATCAAGATATCGGTACCCTTGTCATACATAAAGCAGATATTTCATGAGAATACTATTCGTATATAAATACATAAGGCTCAAGAATACCTATGATGATCAGAAAAAGTATTTAGGCTACATGCGTAGTATAATCCCTATTTATTTAAGAGATTATTGCATATAATGTCTTACAATAAGTTGAAAGTAATAATCTAGTTATATCTTCTTTCTGTATGCTGGATGAGGAAACAAATTATATTCAGTAGCTTCCCGGTGAGGATCAGAAGATCAATTTACTTCCGACGCCTTCATGATGACGTTTTAAGAAAGCTCCAAGCTTTCCAGCCGCGATGGGTACCACAATCTCGAGTTCATCATGAAGATAAAGCTTTCAAAGTTCTGGCGGGAAACAGTACGTAAAACATTACTTAACTGCATATAAGGCAATGTCTCGAGACTTCCTCTATACCGAGAGAGATGAGAAAAAAAAACAAAAAAAAAACCTTGCATACACAACATGAAGCAATGACAGCTATCAAGCAAAGCTTCACCACACTATCAACCAGACTCTCCAGTTAATCTCCGACCAAAGCACATAGGCACCAAAACATACAATTAACACAACCACCACCACACGTCTCTACAGTGCTAGAGCACCAAACCAGAGCCTCCAGTTAAACACACCAACAACTCAGAAACGACACTGAAGCCATACCATTACTCCAGCCACACTGCTACTCATATCCCGGGTCAGAAGTACCATCACTAGCACAGCAATTCTGCAACTATACATCAGGCCATCATACAAGATTCCTTTATCAAACAAGTAACCATAAATCAACTAAAATACAAATACAGTAATTACAACTAAATATAAGTTTTCCAACCACTAAAAGAACCAAAATCACGATAAACAAATATGCCCCCTAATGATAAGCACCACTACAAGACATCCGTAAGCATAGATATCCGAGACAGGAGAATCACTGCATCCATGGGAATCAAACCAATAAACATTAAGATAATTAATCTTAAACAAATACTACAAATGAAAAAAAAATCCCAACAAACGTCCATTCTACAAAACAAAATAAACAACTATTTAGTTAACCAATTTACATTATATTAAATATAATACCAAAAGCTCACCTGGATGTCTGGTTTCATTTCTCCAACTGAGTGAATCAAGTGCAAATATGTACTTGTTATGATTCATCTTTTGATTTTTTTTTTTTTTTTTTTTTTTTTAGGGTCAAATGTTTTCCAAGTGTTGTTCTCAGCATTTCTTTTAAGACTAGGACTGGCCCACTCCATTTCATCTACTTTTTCCAGTATGTTATTAGATTTTATATAAGTTATTGCATTATCTAAGTCATCCAAAATTTTAAAACCATCTTGATAAAATATTTTCAGTCTTGCAGGAAAAAGCAAATGGGTTTTTATTTTATTCTTTTTTAGTTCTCTGACTAAAGGCAAGAAAATTTTCCTTTTTGATAATACTGAAGAAGAATAGTCATTATCAAAGCGTATAATATTGTCCTTCAGTCTGACTGGGGATTTTGCCCACACCATCTTTAGTACCATTTCCTTATCATGGGCTGATAGGAACTTTACAAAAACAGATTTTGTATAATTACTCTTGGTGTTTCTAGATGTCACCATTGCTCTATGGGCTCTTTCAATACCATATGAAAGAGCCTCCGGCAGTTCAAGTACTTCAGGCAACCAGGAAGATAAACATTTTTCCATATTATTTCCCTCTATGTTATCCGGTAAGCCAAAAATTCTCACATTATTCCTACGGGATCTGTTCTCAAGGTCATCAACCTTTGTCTGAAGAAGAGAATTTTGCTTTAACAGGAACTCAACATTATGTTCACTCTTCTGAATTCTGTTATCCATATCACTTAATGCAGTTTCCATTCCTGAAATCTGTTTCCTTTGTTGCAATAAATCTTCATGTAGAATGTCCATTTGGTGAGAACACTTTTCTTTGAAATTGTCAATTTTTATATCCATTTTGTCTATTTTGACATTTAGTTCTTGAATAGTAAGTAATTAGTCATGACTGTAGTTCTTTTTTGATAGTTGTCTCTTGATGAGAAGATGTAGTGAAGCTCGTCCTGTTCTTTTACTGTAGTACTTCCAAGTGTAACTTTGACAGGAAAACTTAAAATATACTTGAAATTTTTTATATACTACCCTAATATATATTTTAAAGAATTAATTAAAATAAAAAAAACTATTATTAGGGAATTTTATATCAATATTTCCTGTCAATAAAGTTCTGTAAAGGCAGAGCTTATAAGAAAAGCTGCTACTCTGTGCTCATCTTGGCCACGCCCCCACATACACATCCTTTGACACCAAAGCCCTTTAACAAGAATTTACAATCATGAATACATGCATACTAAAATGGGCTCAAATTAAATGCAAAGAAGTGCAATACTGTCACATGTTTTATACAACCTGTACCCCAGTACCCAATGCAGGCAATATCCACTCCAAAATAAAAATATAGTTAAAGACCTTGGAACATGGGTTAATCATTCCCTCCCCTTTGATCATGTAGAGTCAGAATCAGGAAGTCCTACTTAGGATAACTAATAACCAAGGATATATCATCCAGATCTAAAATAAGGTCATTGTGCCCTGATATTCAATATTAATTAGGCCAGTTATTGAATACACTGCCCAATATTGAATATACCATAGCAGACATATCAAACAAGTAGTATGACCCAGCAGTCCCTAAATGAGAAGCTCACTCGCTTAAAAACACTAATCTACCAGAGAAGACTGGAAGCACTGCCCCTTTATTCAGTACCTTACAGCCTTCTGAGGGAGAGATATTTGCCTTACCTTCCATGCTGTTAGTGGCCCACTAGTTCTGGATCTCTTGTATACCCACAACTCCAAAAGTCCCAGAAAAAACACAACCAGGAATTTAAATTTTCATCAGCATATAAATAGCCAACACTTTCCCCACCCCTCTGGAATAGACTGTCATGGCAAATCAAGCAGTGATACATTTTATCTTCCTTCAGATGGGAACTAGAGGACTGGATGGGTATTCACAAATTCGTCTCTGACCTGAGTGGCCTAGACCTTTTTGAAAATGAAGTTACAGTCAAAAGCTGGGTACTGGCAAGGCATAAATGCTCATGACACTCAGTTGGCTTTTATTTCCAAGGATTCTCTGAACTGTACTAGCGGAAGGAGACAACTCTTTAAGTGAATTTTTAATGAACTCCTTAACAGTAACTCATGTAGTCTGATTTATTCAAAATATCCTAGTGATCTCTGAAGTTTGGAAAATTTCACAATAAAATGGCAAATGAGAGCAGTTAACTACAATGCACCTGCTGAGACTGATGAATCCTCTTAATAAATATGGAAGCTTACTGTGAAGGGGCAACAACTTGGGAAAAAATAACACCTTCATAAAAGTGATGGGAGACTGACCTTTCATATCTTCAGGGAGATCAAACATTATGATACTTCTGTCCCATAAGCTGCTTTTGACATCTTTAATTTTTTTTAACTCTTTACTACAGTCCATTGCATTTATATGTATGTTTTTCATTACTGTAATTTTAATGGTGATGTTAAGAACTTTCTTTTTTAGTTTCAATACTGCCTGCAATGTGTTATAAATTTTGGAATTCATGCAACTGTAATTAAGACTTTTAAATATGACGGTTCTTCAAGGAATTAATCCTCTGATAGTTGAGTTGAAGAAGTGGCCAATGTGCTTTTACTTTTGTTGCATTGTGTTGACCTGTACTGAGGAGGTCACATTTTTATGATATTTTTTGCTGGTCATGGCAAGGAACTGGCTTATCTGCTGTGGGAGCCGCATACCTCTGTGCTGAGGCCTGGTGCACCTTGATAGACAGATCCTCTGTGGTAGTCACCTGGCAGGGCCAGCATCAGCAGCTGCAGGGCCCAGTTTTGGACATTTGAGGCCCCCAAGCCACACCCTCTCCTCAGTAAGTATGAAATGCTAACCTCTACTGCTGACAGTGCCACAGCAGCTCACTGCAATTACTGACAGTCTATCAAAAGTTGTAATCCAATTTCTTACCTCAGTAAATTTTACAAGGGGCAGGACAAAAATATGAGCCAAACATGAGGCAAAATTAGGGACATTCTGGAAAATCTAGGAGAGCTGGCTCAAAATCATGAAAATGTACTGCTAAAATTGGGAGAGAGCACCCCTGTTCCAATGTTGGCTCAAAATCATGAAAATGTATTGCTAAAATTGGTACAGAGCACCCCTGTTCAATTCTGGCAAAACATTCAGTACATTCTGACTTGGAATGTAATACCAAATCAGGACAAGAGTACTCCGATATTTGCTGATTTTGGTGGAACATTCATTTTTCACAATTTTTTTTTCTTTTTAAAATTCCTAGACAACAAAAATTAACCGATGTAGCCTTGGTAAATAAGTTGGCAAAGTTCTACGTTGCCAAATTTAATAAATGCTCAAATATATAGGCAGCCAGCACTGGGCAAACAAGAAAAACTACCTACATACATACACTTAAACAGTAATGAAAAATGAATTCCAGACTGTCTTTCAGTCTGTTTTCATCCCTATCTCTCTCTTTCCTAACCAGAAATTAGTAGTACGTAGTGGTACCATCCCAGATGTAAAGGGAAATGAAGGTGTGGTATAGGAGGAAAGGGGCAAAACTCATGGAAGATCTAAATTTGCCAGGTGCAGACTAGGAGATTCCAAGCTCTGGGGGATCTATATTAGAACACAAAATGTTTAAAATTTCGAGTGTTCTAATATTGACCCGTTTTCAGTCAACAGTGAAAATATCAAAGAAACAGAAAACCGAATTTTTTCCTAGGGAAAGAATTTGGTTGTCTGTTTCTGTTGCTTCTGTATTTTCAGTGCTGTGGCGGAAAGTTACGGGTCGGGTTCAGGTAAGTGTGCGATTGTGTGGACGTGAGGGTTAGGGTGGGGTAGGTGAGTTAGAGTTAGGGCGCGGGTGAGGTGACTGTGCGATAGTGACGGACCTTAGGGTTAGGGTTTGGGTTAAGGTAAGTGGATAGTTAGTGGTGTATGTATAGTTTAGTGTAGGATTAGGTGTAAGAGTTTAGGTGTATGTGTGTGGATTGCTGTTTGTTTGGTGTGCTTGTGTTGTGTGTATGTGTTCTGGAACAGCAATGTTTTTCCCTAGGAAAAAATTTGCTGTTCTGAATGTTTGATGTTTTAAATTTTCGATTCATAGGGTTCGATATTAGAATACTCGACATTTTGAATGTTCAGTGTTCTAATATAGACCCGTTCTGGGGTACAGAGGAAGTGCGGTGGGAGATTACTGAGAGCTTGGATCACAAGAGGTTTACACAACTGATGTAGGACTAAATCAGTGAGACTAGACTTCTGAATCTAGTTGTAATCAAGTCTGATGGTGATCTGAAATAATCAGGCGAAGATGCCACTAGACAGAAGTGATCATGCTACTGTGTGGTGTAGACTGGGGATTAGGGAAAAAAATAAAAACAGCAAAGATGATGTTGTGGGATTTTAGCACAGTGAATTATGCTGACCTGCAAAATGATAAAAAAGAGTTAGGGGCTAAGAAATAAACTGAGGAATTAAAGGTATGCAAAAAAATGTCTGAGATTGAGCACTAAATCTTATGGACAAGACTTTGAGGTACAGGCATAAAGGCAAGAGGAACAGAAGGCCCACATGTCTAAATGGGAATGTAAAGTTAGCAATTTGGGTAAAAGACAATGCACATGGAAGATGGAAAGCAAACGGTGTGTGGTGAAGGAGGCAAGGCAGAAGGACAGCAAAGTTACTACACTTTCAGAGTGAGTTTATAGAAGGGGTCAAGGAGGGGAGCAAGGACTTTAAAACTATATATAACAAAAATGGAAGATGGACTGATAGACTCATACAAGCTGGGAAAAAAAGACAACAGGAAGATCACAGAAGACTGTGAAAAAGCAGAGGTACTGAATGACTCCTTTGATTCATTTTTCAGAATGGAAAACAAGGACAGGATGCCATGTTGGGAGGACAGGATAAAGCCCAAGGACCACAAGGACTGTGTTCCAGAATCTTCAGGAATCTCCAGTGTGCTGCTGCATCCCCTGAACGAAATCTTTAATGGGTGAGTGACCATTACAGATGTGCCTGAGGACTGCCAGACAAGTGTTATATCACTGTTATAGAACTACAGGCGTACTATCCTAACTAGACAGGTACAGAAAGACATCAAAAGAATCTTGAGGAGAAAGGCCGATTGCTTTCTTACAAGACAGTAATCTTCAAAATAGTAAATGACATGGGTTCATGTCCAGAAGGATAATCTGTCAGCAGTCAGTCCTGCTTCAATTTTATGACTAGGATTCAAAAGAACTTGACAGTGGAGTACTAAAAGACATGGTATATCTGGACTTCATCAGGTCATTGAATCAGTCCTTCAAAGGCAGCTACTAGTAAAGCTGCAGTTGTTGGAAATAAGACCAAGACTCAGGAAATGGACTGCTATATGGCTGAGAGCTATAATACAGACAGTTGTGGTGAAAGGAACAATGTTAGGAATAAATGACTACTTAACTACAATAAGAGTTAGACCTGGGTCCAAGAGTACTCTTCCTCGTGTTTGATTCAGACATATATGAGGAAATACAGAAATGGATCTATCTCTTCACTGATGACAAAGAGTCCAAGGGAGAAAAACTCCAATATGGGCAACATACATTCACAGGTAAACAATACTAGCCACCATGAGTAGAAGCACACTCTATACACAGGTATCATGCTCACCATGTACAGTACACTGCTGCAAGTACTGTGATTCAGAAACATGGAATGTGGCAATCCATAGGTTAATTGGTAGGTACTAAGCTATCTGCCCGAAGGCATTTATAAGCCAAGCCAGAATGTATTGGCTTTCGCCGCCCCTTAAATTAGTTCCCTGTGCCTCTGTCCAGCAGAGCCACTGAAGTGATCCCTGGGGTAAACTTTCTGTTTCCCATCCACTCGTCAAGGTTTCTCTTGAAGAGTGTTAGTGAGGAACTCTGCCTAATGTAGATTGGAATCTTGTTCCAAAGCATGGGAAGTCTCTGGGACAGGAATCTATCCCTCCAGCACATCCTATTTATTGTTGTGGTGAGGTTTAGATCCCTAGAGGGTGTGGCTCAATGGGATAAGGTTTTCTTTAGGTGTCCATCAATTCTGGGTTGGACATGGCAGAGATCACCTCTGAGTAGGCGGTATTCAACCGAGTACAGCTGGAATTTCTTCAGTCGAGCTGCATAGGGCATCTGTTTGAGGCCAGTGATCCTCTTGGTGAGGTACTTCTGTGGTCTTTCCAGCTGTTGCAGGTGTCTTGTAAGGCAATGTACAACAGGTATCCCTTGAGTGCATAGTAAACTTTTTATATGTCCTTTATCTGTCATGACTATTAAATGCTGAGCTTAACTACAACAAGCTTTGGAATATCTATTGCTTCCAAAAATGTCTCTTTATGATTTCCCATCTCCTCTACTCTATACAGATTTGCATAAAATTGCCAAATTATTTCCATTATCTCTTCAGGATTTCTAATTAATCTTCTTGTCATTGATTCCCCTGACTTTTGCCATAGCTCTTTTGCACTTTCTGTTGGTTCTTTGTGCTAAACATTTCTGTGTTCTGGGATTATTGTCAAAAACAACTGTTAGCCATAGTTTTCCTAAGCTCATGCAGACTGTCCAAATGTTCACTTATTTTGTTTTTAGCCCTATGCAATTGTTACTCTTCTTGATCTGTAAGCCCCGCCCTTCTCTTTAACATTTAACATTTGCCAATCCTTCTAAATAGTTTTTGTTAAATTTCTCCAAAATCTTTCTCCTTTAATACCATTACACTACTCAAATCCATCTTCATTTTATCCCAAGTCCAAACCAGTCCTTCTGAAACGATTTCTATCTGCCCTATTAATGTTCATGTTTTACTTAATATCCATTCCTTAAATTCCCATTTTTCTAATAAATGTGTAGGAAAATGACAATGCTTTTCTTTTAATTTGGTTCCATGCATCTTTATCTTGGTTCTTACAGGTGCATGGTTAGATACTGTTACTGGATGGGTCTGAATAATTGCAAACAAATGTACATTCTTCTGTTAAATAAAGCATATGTCCAGGCTAGCCCAGTTATTGCATCTTGGAGAATAATATATACATTCCTTCAGAATCACTGGTCCTAAAATAACATGTTCCACACCAAATACCGTCTTTAAAAATCTACCTTCTGTAGTTTGTAGTTTCCTTTCTGAGGCCCCCAGACACATTTTTACTGCAATACACTAAATTCTAGTCATCATGTATAACTAAAATGTCATGCTGAATAATTATTATTTCTCCCAAAATTATTTTAAGATCTATAACTGCAGTTTAAGTGGACATATAAGTGCTCATTTAGGTAAATCTCTTTCCTTGCCAGTATCCCCCTCACCACCACAAATCTGCCATTATCATCTTTTTTCCTCTTCTACCTCACCTTTTCCTAGCAAAGTAATAAATATCCCATTGCATTTGTCCCCGATATTCTGCAAAATATCAGTAATGAGACCCTCTTTTATCAAACTCATAGGATCATAGGAGGTTACTAAGCTAATGGCCCTGGGGCCCTTACAAATCTAGTCAAGACTTTATCCCCAGAAAAGAAACCACAATCAGCACTTGTCGCCCCTTGTCAATGAGGGATACCGGTGTAACCCCTAGGACAAATTTGTGGCTTCTCATCCACTCATCAAGGTTGCGCTTGAAGAGGATCAGCAATGTACTTTGTTTGACGTGTATGGGGATTCGATTCCAGAGACGGGGCAGCTTCTGGGAGACAAACGTGTGTCTCCAGCAGGTTTTGTTAATGTCGCATATTAGACTTAGGTCTGTCGATCGGGTATTGTGCAAGGAGTTAGACTTACAGATATGGAGCACCTCTAGTAGGGCAGGGTCCAAGATAGCCTTGTAGGTGATATACAGATCACCTTTGAGCAATCTGTATGATACCAAGTAGAGTGATAGTGATTTGAGCCTGTCCACATAGGACAGGTGTTGGAGGCCATGGATTCTCTTTGTGAGGTATTTCTGTGGCCTTCCCAGTTGGTGCAGGTGTTTGGAGAGGTACATACCAAACGGGGTGTTGTACTCAATTATTGGCCTAATGAGGGAGGAGTATAGAGAGGTAATAACCTCCTTTTTTCTGCATGCAATCCCTTTACTTATGAGATGAACCAAGTAAAACTATTTTCTGACCACTACCGCTACATGATGGCCGAATGTGAGATTGTTCTCAACCTGTTTACCCAGGTCTCACACCACAGTTTGTGTCCTTAGGGGTTTGCCGTTGATGTGGTAATCAGTAGGGGCCTTGTTTTTGCAGAATGGTATGATAATACATTTTTTTTGCATTTAACCTAAGGCCATGACTTTGGCACCAGTCATCTGTTACTGTGAGACCCTCTTGTAGTATGTTAACATCAACTGGGGAGTCAATGACAGCACCCAACTTACAGTCGTCCACAAACCTGGTCAGCCACAGGCCTTTTGTTTTTGCCTGGACCTCTGAGAAGTAGATGTCAAACAGTAGGGATCCCAGGGCAGATCCCTGGGGAACACCACTAGTGAAAGATCTGCTGTCAGAGGTGGAGGCACCTATCAGTGAGCTAGTTGGCCACCCACCTGATGAGATAGGGATTTACGCCAAGTTCTGTTAGCTTTTCGATGATGCCTGAGTGAGGGATTGTGTCAAAGGCTTTGGCCAAGTGAAGGTAAGATATATGTACTCACTTTCCCTCATCCAAGGCCTTGGTGACAATCTCAAAAAAGTCAGCCAGGTTCAACAGGCAAAATGCCTTTGGAAAATCCAAACTGGGTGGGGTCAAGTGCTTGGAGATTGCCTATGCCCTTGTTTATGAGGTGCATAATAATATGCTCCATGGCCTTACAGATCAGACTTGTCAAGCTAATGGGGCAATAGTTTCCAGGGTCAGTAATGGCACCACCTTTGTGCAAGGGGATGACAATGGCAGTTCTCCACTCTGCTGGAATGAAGCCTGTACTTAGGCTACGGTTGAATAGGGTGCTGAATGGCGACTCTAGTTCTTGCTTGAGATGGTGCAGAATACAGCCTGGGATACTATCAGGTCCCATGGAAGCTGTGTTCTTTGCCTTGGATAGTGCCTTTAACATCTGATCTACGGAGATGTGAGGTGTGGGACAAGTATCAGGGATGTGAAATGGGCCTTTGGGGAGGGACGGGGGGGTGAAGTATGCACTGACCCTATCTGCTAGCAGGTTGGCTAAGTCAACAGGATCAGTGTAAGTGGTACCATTAAGAACTAATTTGGAACAAACCAGGGCTTTGCCATGGATTCATTTCTATATAACTGTATTTCCCATATTTGCACCCTATACTTCTTAATATAATACTGCGGTGGTGGTGCTGCGTTAGCGTTGTCGCCTCACAGTAAGACTATGTCCTGTTCAGTTCTCAGCTAGACCGTCTTCTGTGTGGAGACATGTGTGAATGGGCGTACCCTCGTTGAAGGTTGTGCGTCAGGGCCAGCAACTCAGCACGTAAAAATCTACTGACAATCATTAGCAGACCAGACTTCCGCTGTGGCGACCCCTAACCAGGAAAAGCCGAAAGACACAACAACAACTTCTTAATATAGTTTGGTTCTTTTTGCTTTTTCTGTGCCTGTAAGGTCATTTACATTCATTGTTACAACTGATAAAGCAGTCATTTTGTTATTTTAAAGGTATGATCACTTAGATTACATGCCACTTCTGGTGTATGTATATATATATATATATATATATATATATATATATATATATATATATATATATATATATATATATATATATATATATATATACACACACACACACACACACACACACACACACATATATATATATATATATATTCCTCCAATTAGCAGCTTATGCATACTACATAACTAACACAGTTTTTACATAATTGCAATTTCATACATTTGTTTGAGCTCATGTCATTTTTCTAAACAGTTCAGTTCACTACAGCCTTCCCAAATCCCTTTTAAAAAGAGAATAATGAAAATAACTAAATACAACTGAAAGAACAAAATCCCCAAAGCCTCAACTTCACAAAAATGGCTACCTGTGCTGGCATTTTGTCAGCGCTTGCATGTAAATAAATCACTGCTTTTTTAATTGTATGTGCTTCCCTTCCTGAGTATGGAAAATAATTTGCATATATTCAGTCAATACGCTACTTAAAAACTTAACACTTTGACATTCACTAACTAGCCTTGTGAAAGAAAAATAGTTTTGTGACTTTTTGCTTGTTACAGTCTAAAGCTCCAACGTCTGGGGAGATAGCTATTCAGTTCAGACATGATTTCTTTTTCCAGCATTTATCCCCTGCTGTCCCTCTAGCACATCCACTGAAGAAATTGCAGAGTGCAGTTTCTGAGCATCTTCATGTCACATACAGTGTGTACATGAAGATGAAATTAACTTCTTTGCTTAACTGAGCATCTGTGCACACCCTCATTGTCCAGCCCCCTGCAGCTTCAGAGCTCAATATTGTTTAATTTTTCTCCTTTACATCCTAGTTTTCTCTGCTATGCTGCAATGAAAGTGATAAGCTACTTTACTTTTTAATGGGTTATTGTTAATAATTAAGTCAGCTACCACACAATAAAGTTATTTCTCCACACACATTAAGTTTTACTGCTTGTATTTAGAAACATACCTTCTACTATTAAATTGTTTTTACGATGTTAAACAATTTAACACAAAATATTTAAATGACAAGTTATTCTCCTTAATATATTCTTCCTCCATTTGGTTTCTTCATCTGCAACAGCAACAAAATGAGATTCATATGCTTTAACTACCCCCTCCCCACACATTATGAAGCAAGTAGCACATAGTGGGGTTGATACTCATTTCCTCTCACTATTTACCAAGTTCACGTTATTATTAGTTTTCTGCATAGTCCTTGCCCTCTCACCATACCATTTTCTGGTGCATATCACAGCTCCTCCTGATTGGTGCAAAATGAGACTCATGTTTTTCAGTTTTCCCACTAATTCAACCAACTTATAGCAAGACTAATATTTTCCATTTTTTTCTGCTTTTCATTAAGTTCGCCTATTAGTTTTCTTCCTGTCCTTGACTTTGCAGCAGTAATAATATCTGCTTCAAATCCAACCTTCTCCTAATTCTTCTGGCCTGCTCCCTGGTTTCTCTCTGTTACTCGAGCCTTTTCTTTTGAAACAAGGGAATTGTTTTACTGGCACATACTCTTTTGGACCCCATTTACTTGCCCAGGGTCTAAAAAAAAAAAAAAAAGAGTCATTTTCAGATTTCTCACTCATGTTCTACTGAATGAACTTTTTTTTATCTCCTCCAAGACCAGATCTGCATCCATGCATGTTTTTGACCTATCACAAAACAATATTCTAAAAAGTGCAGGGTTACAACAATGACAACAATAATAAACTTAATCCCATTTTGTCTAGCATAAAGTGAGTAGCCTTTTGCCATAATTTTGTCAACAGTACTTCTTTCTGCTGGTGTGACTGCATTTTAACCAATATGGACCTTGGCTTCTTTCTGGAGGTTAAATTAGGAACATAAATATGATGCTCCCCCTCAGTTAATAAATCTTCCTGTGAAGCACCAGTTTGGTTAGTTATTAGTACTTTCATAAAGCTAATACAGTACACTCCCTCCAGCTTCTTTGTATTGCAGAAAACCACAGCTTTTACCTTTTAAATCTAATATTTTCTAAAACAATTCATTTGATGTCTTAATCTCTGATCAGGCTCGACTTTGTCTGGCTAACATTCAACACTGTATCTGCTAGCTGATAAAAGTAATACATGTGAGGGAAATGTAGTTATCAGCTTTTTAAACACTTTCTCGGTTTTCACACAGAGGGAGAACTCTAGTCAGCGTTCTTCTCAGTCGGTCACCATCTTGGAAATCACCTCTACACTTTGAATGATTGATGGAAAATATCACAAAGGTAAACTACACAGATAGAAGCAACTGAAAGACAACTCCCTGATACAAAATTTAAAACATTGAGTTTTGCACAAGAGAAAGCCCCAACACTCTGTATATTGGGAATTTTATCCCCTACATCACCCTTTCTTAAATATGCTAACTGCATGTCTGCACAACTGTGAGAGAAGGAGAAAAATCGTAACAGGCTGAAGAAAGTGCATCCATGACCTGCTCTTTCTCACAATACAAGTTCAGTAAGAGGAAGTCATTCAGAGGAAATGAAACATCAGGAAGTGGGCTCAGGGAGTTTGTAACTGACAGATTAGATGCTGATGACATGCAGGGCAACCCCTTGTCACACAACACTCACTCTCCTTCACATACCCTGATTGTCTTTCTTCCCAATGGCCTCACTGCCATAGACCTCTGCCAATCCTTTATTCTCTCTCTCCCTCAACATCATTTTAACATTCCTTACTTCAGTTTAAATGCACTATAGCTTTAGAAGTTGGGTCTCTTTAAATATCAAATAATCATTGTATCTGTCAGTAAGCATATTTACATTTATGTCCACATCTATACGCTGTTTCATCCTGATCATAATACGTGTTTGACTCTGGAGCAGGCTGGGGCTGAAAAGGGTTCTCAGATCAATTTACTCAGCCTGACAGTAAATGATTAAATAAGTAAAATGTACTACCAGTTTTCTTCTCAACACTCTAAAGCATTTAGGGAGAATCTTGGCAAGCCCCATTATTATGTGCATTTTTAAAGTTATTTCATGGCCCTTTCACATGTGAAAGGACTGGGATTAGCCCTTTTCTTTGGATATACTACTAGCTGATGCCAGTACATGAATACTGAGAAAAAATATTCATTTATCATCCCTGCTTTCTGCCATGATTTCTTGTTTTACCATATAGATTTTTAAAACTTAGTTTTCCCTCTCTTCATGATGTATTTATAAAATGTTTACCATTCCCTTTTGATAGAAATGGAAGTGTTCTGCACTGCTTAGGCCTTTGATTTAAGAATACCCTGCCTGCTTTATCAGTTATAACAGGTATAAATCTCCTGCCTTTCTTCTCTATTATTTCTTATAATCCCTAAATGCTGAAAATTATTTTCATTAATTAATTAATTAATTAATTTTGAGGCCACTTCATTTGACAATCAAAATAATATATTTCTTCTTTAGATCTGCATATTACTTGTGCATGTTTGTTGGTTTTCTGATGACAGTTGGAGATATTCCCACTGTTCTTCTGCTCCTTAACTTTGTAAAACTTTTCAAGCACTACCTACTTTCATCAAAATCTGCACTCCTGATGCTCAGAGTTTTGACTGTCTTGAATCCACCTTTAGAATGATGATGAATCACACTGCTAGTGATTTTGTGTTCTCGAATACTTGTCCTCTGTACAATCTGATATCATCTCCATCTCCTCATTTGAAAATACCATATCCAAGACTGCCCTATCTTGAGCAGACTCCAGTACTACCTTTCTGATGATGGATGCCCGGGAGGGCATAAAGAAATAGCTTGGTTTTAGGTAAAGCTGCAGTCAAGGTAATCCCAGTTATATCTGACACACTGAAGTCCCTTAAAATACTCCCACTATCCTGCCAGTATGAGGATGCAGTTCGCCATGCTCTTGTCTTTGCCTTCATCATGTATGAATTCTGTATATAACTTCTGTGTAAGCAGTTTTCAGTCTCTAATGTGAGCCATAGAACAAGCTCCGCTGCACTGTTGCACTGATCCCTTCACTTTCAGAGAACACTGTAGATCCAGGTTTACCTATGCTTTCCTTCCTTTAACTTGTGTACCCCAGTATTGTTATTTGTTATACCCAATTATGGCTCTTTGTGTACCATGTTACTACTACAAAATCAAGATACTGTTCTTCCTTCAATACGAGTGCTGGAAACTTTCTGTTCGCAGTATGGGCACTGGTAGTCATTACATTACATCTCTCCAGTGACAGCCCCCCCCCCTTCTGTTTTACTTATGTAGTTATAGTTTTTGCCTTTATCCCATTTGCCAAGTCTCCTTCTGCACTTGTTCTCAATACAAGACTTTGCTATAGTTACTTTAATATTTCTTGGGGAAGCCAAGATTTTCCGGATGCTTTACTGTATCTCCTCCTACACATTACCTGGAAAGTAAGATATTTACAGACATTTCTTTTTTTTTAATTTCTTTATTTGGTTTTAAAACAATAAATAAACAAACTATAAAACAAACAAATAACTATTTACATAGGTCCACAGCTGATCAATACATCAAAGTTATACATCAACAACAATTAATATTTTTCAAGCAATCTTTAAGTTTAAGTCAAGATTTATAGGAATGTGTAATATTAGAATTTCTCATCTTTATAGTAACCAGTTCACTACTGCAAACAATTTTTGCCATACTAATAAACTCAACACTGCAGGGGGTAACTTAACTGTTCTAATTTTTAGTAATTACTTTTCTGGCTATAGCAAGAAAAGATTATGCTGGGAGGGCAGATGAGTGTGATGGGGAGATGATTTTTCTGAATTATGATATAGAATCGGAACTGCCTAGACATAGTAAGGTCTTGCTGTCTCTAATTATAGTGGCTGCCAAAAAATCAGTTACTAGAAAATGGAAATCAGAATCTAAACCAACTATATTAGAATTAGTGAATATATTAACAGAGATAAAAGAACTGGAATTGAGATCTTAAGAAAAAGGTAGGAGCAAACTACATAAGGAAAAAATGGGAATTGTGGGAACAATACATATGGGGAGGAATGAGGTTTAAAAGAATGCAGGACTTAAATGAGCTATGTAATGTTTGACTGAAAACAACTGGGTAGTGATGTATATAATGTTTGCAACTGGGAGTGTGTCAGTATGGTTTGTGATGTAAACTGCTTGCAACTAGGATTGTGTCAGTGTGGTTTGTTTTCATTTATATATTTGTTTTAATTTATATAAATTATGACTGCTTATGTTGTAAGTGATGGTTTAATAAAGATGTTTCTTGTTTAAAAAAGGGGGGCAGGAATTGAACAATTTATTTAATGTTGCTTAGGTTATATGACATATAACAATACATGTAAAGCATAATGTTTGTTATTTTTAACTTGTTAATACAGTTTGATTACTTTTATATAAATGTAAATGTGCCTATGAAACAAGTGATAATTCAATAAAGGTGTTTAAAAAAATAAAAGAAGAGGCACTTGGGTTTTTGGAATTATCTCAGGAACTGGAGCATTAAATAAAAAACTAAAGATCTAGAAATATTACATCTATCTGACCCTAGAGTTTGAATAAAGTTATTAATTTCTTTCCAAAAAGAAGAGATGGCTTTACATTCATATACCATATGCATGCAATGGGTCTACATTACATATTCGAACGCTTAACTGTTCGAATCACTAAAGAACGAACTTTAGTGATCGAACAGTTAAATGTCTGAATATATTAAAAAATAATATTTAAAAAAAAAAACAGAAAGTAAAGGGTTTAAGCAGGGGGGCAAGACCTCCTGCACCCCCAAACCCCCCACTACTTAAATATACCAACTCCGACATCGCACTTCAGTGTGCTACAGTGCGGAAATGGAAAATTTCCCAGATAGTAATCTCTCCTTTGACAATCATATTGCCAAAGTAGCTAGGAAATCCTTCTATGTGGCCCATCTAATCACTAAAGGGTCCGCATCTAGAAATAAAGAGGTTATAGTGCCCTTCTACTCGTCACTCATCAGACCCATCATAGAGTACAATGCCCCATTTGGGATGTACCTCACAAGACACTTCCAACAGCTGGAAAGACCACAAAAGTACCTCACCAAGAGGATTACTGGCCTCAAACATATGTCCTATGCAGCCAGACTAAAAAAACTCCGGCTCTACTCAGTGGCATATCGCATACTCAGAGGTGATCGCTGCCTGACGTACAAAGCCAAGTCCAACTCAGACATGATGGACTTGCTCCACCTAAAGAAATCCAAGTCACTGCAAGCCATGCGCTCTAGTGAGCTAAACCTTGCCACAACAATAAACAGAACATGCTGGAGGGATAGATTCCTGTCACAGAGACTCCCCATGCTTTGGAACAAAATTCCAAACTACATTAAGCAGAGCCCCTCACTAACACTCTTTAAGTGAAACCTTGACGAGTGGATGGGTAACAGAAAATCACTGGCTCTGCCTGACAGAGGATCAGTTAATTAATCAACGGGAAGGCAAAAGCCGACACACTCTGGCTAAGCTTATAAATGCCCTCGCACAGATAGTCTAGTACCTACCTATGAACTTATTTCCTACACTGTAGCGCAATCTTGGAGTTGGTATATTTAAGTAGTGGGGGGGTACAGCCCCACATGGGGGGGTGCAGCGGGGTGCAGCCCCCTGCTTACACCCTTTAGGTTTCCTTTTTTTTGTTTTTATTTTAAATTTTTAATATATTTGAACATTTAACTGTTCGATCACTAAAGTTCGTTCTTTAGCGATTCGAACAGTTAGGCATTCGAATATATAATATAGACCCCATACAATCAGGTATTATTTCAGAATCACATCTCCAACATTTAATTATATTTGATTTATACATAATTATAAGTTTGTTAGGAGTAACAAAAGCACTGCGGAAAAATTTCCAAGTGAAAATTTTCCAATATAATGAAGATGTAGTTTTATCTGTAGATTTTAATATTAATTTCTTGTACTCTTCAGATAAGTCTTCATTATTAAATTCTGAGGAGTAGTTCCAATAGTAATTGCCTAAATATGTAAAATCTAACTTAAGAATTTTATAATTCCGTGACAAATGTGATTTATTTTTCATTGCATTCTTATTGATATTAAGAATTCCAATCATTTGGGGAACAATTTCTTATCTAGACTAAATATCTTGTTTACATCTGTGTTCAAAAAGTCTCTAAATATTTGTAAACTTAATCAATTCTCAGAATCTTGATTGTATTTGGACCTTAAATTTTCAATAGTATATCTACCAATACCATTTAAGAACTGATGCCAATTAAATTACTTTGTTGTTTCAGTATTAGCATTTTGTTGAAGTTATGAGTTCCTAAGCAGTCATAAATTAGAAAGGAAAAAAAAAACTATTTTAACATAAGCAGAAGAGTTATTGCATAAGTTACAAATTAATGAAATTAGCTCAGGTGAGAAATTATACACTAAGTGTTTTAAACAGGTATAACCAATTAACTGAGTCAAAAGCCTAATCTAAATCGAGACTAATGATAGAAAGCCCTTTTTTATTTTTATTTACATAGTCTATTAATGTATGTATTCTTATTATATTATCCTGTACTTGTCTATTTAAAATAAACCCAGTTTGATCATTGTTAATTAGTTTGGGTATAAGTAGATTAATTCTATTAGCTAAAATGGACATAACATCTTAATGGTCCACATTTAAAAGTGAAATGGGGATGTGTGATTAACACTTAGTATGATCCCGATCTTGTTTTATCGGGGACTACAGCAGTTGTTTTTATTTCTCTATAGACCTTATCTAATATTTTAACTGGATTATCCAGTAGTGTTCTATACAGTTCTGGTATAAGACCATCTAAGCCCATTATTATTTAACTTTTTTATTTGATCTTTTATTTCTGTTAAAGTGAATGGTCTATCATTTTTTATTTATCTGTTTACTTGCTAATATATTACGTATACTTTCCCTTAGAAAAAAATAAATATCATCATTATCCAAGTTATTTGTATTATTATTTATATTTTCATAAAATATTTTAAAGCCTTCAAGAATATCTTTAATATCTGTTCTACTTTCTTTTTTATTATTTATATGTCTTATAATTTCTTTGATATAATTAATTTATTTGTTTTCTTTGATTTAAGAGCAAGTTTATGCAAGACTAAAGGGTTTACGTAATATGCCTGAAGGTTAAATTTTTCCAGGTTTATTGAAACTTTATTATTTAGAATTTCAACATATTTTGTATTTAAGTTTTTAAGTTCACACTGACTGATAATGCCATTTAGTTTTAGATCTAACATTAGTGTGTCTATTTTGGCCTGTAGTGTATTCAATTCTTTGTCCCATTCTCTTCTTTTAGTAATATACCAACGTGTAACTCTTCCATTTAAGAAAGCTTTTAGTGAATCCCACAGGACAATGTCAGTTACTTCACTATTCGTGTTTACTTCTAGGAAAATTTTGATCTCTTTAACATACCAGCCCTTGAATCCTTTTATTTAAGTAATGTACACTGGTAAAATCCTGTGATATATTAGATTGTCAGTTTTTAAAATAATATTAAAGATTATAGCATTATGGTCTGATAAAGGACATGAAACTATTGAAACTTCTCCGATATGTGATAACAGATTGACTCAAACATTTTATTAATATTTGTTTCTGTTCCATATCTATATGAATAATGGGTAAACTGAGGTGAGTTTGTTTTCCTTAGCTCATCTATATATCCTTTAAATTAATTAGATTTACAAAATCTGTTAAGTGTTGGCTGAAGATATGATTCTCAGCTTTCTATCTATAGTGGAATCTTTGTCTGATAAAACACAATTAAAATCACCAGCCATTATGACTTCACCTTTCATGCAATAGGCTATAGTATCTAAGTATTTTTTGTATCTTTAACTCCAACCCCTGGAATCCAATAATAGTTCACCCAATGTACATAGTTTTCTGTTCCACTTAGTTATAACAATGCTTAACATACCATTTTTGTCAACATAGGTATATTTTACTTTAAGCATTACGGGTGAAGTCTTCCATAAAATGAGGGTGCCTCTTATTTCACCTCGAAAGCCAGAACCTGCTAAAACCAAATAATTCTTTAATGAAAGTTTATTTACATCTTTATTAAGTAAATGTGTTTCCTGTAGAAATATTGTTTGAGCTTTATGTACTTGCAAGTATTTGAACAGACTCCCCCTCTTTACTGGATTATCCAATCCATTAATGCCGCGGTGGTGCAGCAGTAGCATTGTCGCCTCACAGCAAGAGGTTGTCCCGTTCGATTCTCAGCTGGAACGCCTTCTGTGTGGAGTCTGCATGTCCTCCCCACGGTTGAGTGGCCTTTGAAAGACATGCACGAATAGGCGTGCCTTCGTTGCAGGTTGAGCTGGCACCTCGGCACCGTAAAAATCTACTGCCAATCATTAGCAGACAGGAGTTCCGCTGTGGCGATCCCTAACCGGGAAAAAACGAAAGAAGAACAACATTTAAGAAAGAAAAAAAAACACAGGTATGATGAAATTGCATTTATGTACAGAACTTGCTATATACTTTATATATAAGAATATGAAATCTTCAGCTATGGACAAAACTTTTTGAAACAAATAAAAAATTGCCTAATGATATAACCCTAAAATATTCTACCATGGAATAGCATATTCCTAGTTTGTTAAAAAAGATGAACAAACTACCTTTCAAACTCTCCATCAGAACAACAAAGCTTAGCTCATGCTTCTGATTCACATTAATGTGTCTCAGTTTTTAGCATGCATCATCTTAAAAAAGCCCGTCAGTGAGTTATTATGAATAAGAAAAGTTAAGTGGTGTTCAGAATCTTTATTATACGTTGACCAAACTGAATATCTCTACAATAATTTTTCCCTGTATCTCACATTATCTTCCTGATCTACTATAAGGAGGAAGTCGGTTACTATTTTCATATTTATTAATTTATAGGTCAGATGATTTTTCTATTTTTTTCTCTTTTATTTACTATGTGCAAAGTTGCACATAAGATCATAAGTTCATTAATTAGTACTAGGCTAATTGTCCTTGTGGTCTATTCCATGCCCAGACAATTACCCCATGTGAAAATCAAACCCTGCACCTCATGCCTATAAGATGAACACCTTAACCACTATACCAACGTCCCACCCTTGTAGACATATTTATATTCTTTAACTATATACATATTTACCTATGCTAACCTCTTTCTATTTCTGTTTGTATGCTGTGTCTTGTACTATTACTACATTCCTAGGTTTTATATTTTGGCTATAATCCTAGTGTAGTCTGTCATATAATAGAACATTTATATTTACCCTTATATATTTGATACCCTTTAATCTAGTACTACTGTTAGTATCAGTCCTATTTTTTTTCCTTATATGTTATATCTAACAGCATCTGAACAAACAACTGAAAAATCTTCCCTTTTAAGATTCACATTTTCCATAATAAATTGTTCTGAAATATTAAGGTTTGTTATCATTAAAAGAGACAATAACAGTGAAACACAATCCTAAAATTTTTATCAGAAGCGTCATTCTATAGGCTAGTAAATAAACTATCCTTTTGGTATACTGCAAGAATTCAGAACTCTTAAATAACTGACGGTGGTTTAGAATACAATTCACTGTCTTTTGCTTGTCATCTAACTTGTATTCACAGACATCTTAGCATATGATTCAAAATATTATGATTATTTACTTTTAGACAGGAAGAAGTAACCTGGACAGTTCTTAGAATTTTAGAACTTTTGGAGCATCACAAAAGGGCTCATGATTCTAATTAAGCTGCTTCACGCGCTTATTGAAGCAAGCACAGGCAGCACAGGCCGAGACGTCGTGGTCTGGGCCAAGGCAGGGAAGGCAGTAAGAATGGAAGTCCTTATGAGGTATTTGTTTACCACAAGACAAACAGTTATTAACTTTTGCAGTATTATCTGACATCGGCTGAGGCAAGAAAAGGTTCCCCAACGGGGTACTTAGCTTTTTGATGACTTCGGTAACTGAAAACACAGGAGCTGGCCGACCGGCACTTGCGAACTGCTTCTGCTTCGGGCACCGCGCGGCAAGAAAGACTGAAGAAGATGGCGTCAACTGATGCTTTTATACCCCAGCCGCTCTGACGTCGGGGAAGAGGCGACATCAGCCGAGGCCGGACCCAGACTTTGGAATCCGGCCGACCGAAGGGCTGCCTGAGGCAGGACAACCCATATGTAAGGACTGCAGTTGCATTCTTGAAGGACATCAATTTAATAACTCACAAGTAGTTTACAATGTAATTCTTTCTCTTCTGCTTATTATCTAACTTGTACTATACAATGACTAGCCATTAACATTCAAAAAGTAGCACGCTGACTGGTCAGCCCAACCAGCGTGCCTGTTGTAAATACGAGCATATACCAATGGAAAAAATCCGGCCGCCCGGACTTTTTTCCATTAACATATGCTACACCTTTTTCACTTTTCTTCAGCTTAAAAAATAAATAAATAAAGAGTGAAATCCAGACAGTACGGAGGTATGAGAGCAACAGGACAGAGAAAATACAAGGAAATCAGGCACGTTATGCAAAACTAAAGAAACATATCCTGATTTTCCTTGGACTTTCTCAGTCTGGTCTCTCTCATACCAGTCAACGGTCCAGATTTCAAACTTTATTTATTTATTCATTTTTTTTATTAAACAAAAAAAGGCAATAGAGATCTTCCTTTCTCCATTGCTTCCTTTCCAGAGCAATGATGTACTGTGTAAGTATGTGCATGTGGAGTACATCAAGAAAGCCCCAGGATACCAAAAAAAGCAGAACACCACCACAGCGCCATTATACAAGACATTATTTATGAAAAGCAAGTAAATTTTTTCTTAAATAATGTCACTGTATAATAGCAATAACCAACTCAGTGCTGTGGTATATTGAGGATTTTATTCACGGTTGGCATTGTTTAATCACTCAGGCTTTGCCCTCATGATTAAACCACACCAACCATGGGTAAATCTTCATTATACAACGACCCCCCCCCCATTAATATTCCGAAACGTGCACACTGATTGGTCAGCATGCACATTGTAAATCATACTTATACTAATGGAAAAAGGTCCGGTCGCCCGGACTTTTTCCATTAGTATGTCTTTTTTTACAGAAACGGAGAACGCAAGATCTCCGTTGCTTT
Organism: Protopterus annectens; assembly: GCF_019279795.1. Classification (NCBI taxonomy): domain Eukaryota; kingdom Metazoa; phylum Chordata; order Ceratodontiformes; family Protopteridae; genus Protopterus; species Protopterus annectens. Next base: position 591,660,438 of record NC_056727.1, on the reverse strand, counting down.
TTACACACTGTCTCGCTATGTTAAACGAGTTTAACATAGCGAGACAGCTTTAAAAAAAGTAACGGAGATCTTCCTATCTCAGTTGCTTTTTTTAAAGCTGTCTCGCTATGTTAAATGGTTTAACATAGCGAGGCAGCTTTAAAAAAAGCAACTGAGATTCTCCATTGCTTTTTTTAAAGCTGTCTCATGTTAAACTCCTTTAACATAGCGAGACAGTTTGTAAAAAGCAACGGAGATCTTGCTTTCTCCGTTGCTTCTGCCCACAGCTCTGATGTGCTGTGTAAGCATACGCATGCGCAGTACATCAGAACTGCCACAGAATACCAGACAGCTGCGGAAGGGCAGCAAGGAGGCATTATACAATGCCATTATTTAAGAAAAGTAATTATTTTTTTTCTTAAATAATGTCATTGTATAATAGCAATAACCCACTTCTGGGTGTGGGTAATGCTGGATTTACCCACGGTTGGTGTGGTTTGGTCACGAGGGCGAAGCCCGAGTGGCCAAACAAAGACAACCGTGGGTAAATCCAGCACTACCCACACCCAGGCATCGGTTATTGCTATAATATACCACACCCGCATAGTCAGTTATTGCTATATTCATTGGTATCTTAGCTTATGATTCAAAACATTATGATTATTTATTTTTAGACAAGAAGAAGCAACCTGGACAGTTTTTTAGAATTTTAGAATTCTTGCAGAATCACAAAAGTGCTCATGATTCCGAGTTGTTTCAATCTGGTTTTTGTGATAACATCTTGAAAATGAACAAGCCATCAGTTGCAATTAATACAAAAATGCCCACAAGTGAATCCAAGCCACCTCCATACTACACACCAATCCCTCAAACCCTTCCAAGCCATGAAAAAACAACAAAAAACATCTGAAAGTATCCTAATCACCAAAAAACCATTGCACTTAAAGAAATAACATTTAATGATTCAGCAAGCACTATTTGTATGAGATGTTTAATATAAAGCAGACTGTCATTTGTTAAAGGAGAAAAAAAAAGAACACCAATCCAGGAGAACAGCCAGAAACCAGGGAAATATAAAACTTTAATCCAACTGTAGTACAGTCAAAGGTACAATAAATCCACACAATCCAAAAATACAAATATCCGGATGAATAGAGTTAAGCTTGGATTGTGTGGATTTATTGTACCTTTGATTGTACTAAAGTTTTATATTTCCCTGGTTTCTGGCTGTTTTCCTGGATTGGTGTTCTTTTTGGCTTTGGTCTCTTTTTCGTGGTATTTGTTAAAGGAGACACAGCATATAAACCTGCATTAAAAGTATGACAGGTATAGTGTGAATGTTACTTATTTATTAATTTGTTTGAGTATTAATTATTTGATATCATTCCAATAGTAACTTTTATATATGTAAAAATCTATATTTTTTTATACTTTGTTTATAATAATAGCATGTCTTTCCTGGGTGCTATTGCATGTCAAGTATACCATCAGTATCACACTGCTGGATGATTTTAAGAACCCAGAATGTAACTTAACATGCCTCTTTAGTGTCATTTATTGCATCTTGTATATTATACCATGACCCCCCAAAACGTGCACGCTGATTGGCCAGCGTGCCCGTTGTAAATCGAGTTATACTAATGGAAAAAGGTCCGGTCGCCCGGACTTTTTTCCATTAATATAACTCGCTTTTGAACACTGTTTCGCTATGTTAAATGGGTTTAACATAGCGAAACAGCAAGATCTCCGTTGCTTTTTTTTTTTTAAAACTGTCTCACTATGTTAAACCCATTTAATATAGCGAGACAGCTTTAAAAAAAAGCAACGGAGAGAAGATCTCCGTTGCTTTTTTTATGTCTCATGTTAAATGAGTTTAACATAGCGATACAGTTTTAAAATAAGCAACGGAGATGTCCGCAGTCAGAACTGCCGCGGATGCCAGACATCTGCGGAAGGGCAGTAAACAGGCATTATACTATGCCATTATTTAAGAAAAGTAACAGTTTATTTTCTTAAATAATGTCATGGTATAATAGCAATAACCCACTTCTGGGTGTGGGTAATGCTAAATTTAAAAGAGAAAACTTGCAGAGAAAACCAGTTTAATAAAAAGCAGAGCTTTCGGGCGTAACCCTTCTTCAATACTAATACATTCAAACACTAAACTCTAGAAGCTTAAATACAGGTCTAAAATCACATGACCAGCAGCCAAATGAAATCATGTGACAGAAAACAAATTAAAAATTAAAGACATATACATATAAATATATTAAAAGATGTGTAGATACACAGTATAAAATATTTACTTTACAATATTACGTAGCTTAACTAACACAGGTTTTAAACTGACAGTGCTGTTTAAACCAGGATGAGTGTCAGCAGCTAATCTCAATATCCATTCAAATTCTTTGAGCTCAAGGCGGTTGTTGACATCACCACCTCTTTCATTTGGACATAGAGCATCAATCACTCTAAACTTAAATGTATGTGTTTCACCACAAGTTTTAATATGTTTACATAGTGCATTATTGTCACAATTTCTCCTAATTTCAGAATTATGGTCTATAACACGTTCCTTAAGCTTACGTATTGTTTTTCCCATCGAAATGAACTGCATGAGATGCAGGTAGCCAAATAAACCACAAAAGTGGTGTTACAAGTAGCTGTAATTTTAAAATTAAATACTTGTCCATTGGCAGGATGAGTGAAGATATCACTACCATTCCCTAAGATGTAAGCACAGGCAACACAGTTAAAACATGGAAAAGTACCAGTTTTAGCAGCCAATTGTGTATAACAGGGTCTATAAAAATCTTTATAACAGAGTAAACTTTTAATCGTCCTCATATTTTATATGTAAATGTGGCTTGGTGCCCAATATAGTTTTAGTTCATCCAATGCCATCAGAATGGGCCAGTTCCTGTTAATAATTTGTCTAATTGAACTTGACCTACCATTAAAAGTTGTGACGTACCTTATTTCATGTTGAGTAATGGTGTTATTACACTGACTATCTGTGAGGCTTGACCTATCTTCCAAAAAGTTGGTATAAGTGATGTCTGCCTAGCTTCCATTACATCAGATTTAAGCTTGGATAATAAATTCATATCATATCCACTAGAAAAAAGTCCTCTACCATATTATCAAGTTGTGAAACAAATGTAGTATTATCAGTAGTTAGTCTACTTGCTCTAATAAATTGAGATTTTGCTACACCTTTAAAGACATGTGGCGTGCATACTACTGTGATGATATCTTCCATTACTAACATCCTTTCTATAAATACTAGTGTTTAATATGCCATCATTCAATTGCAGTTTGACATCTAAAAACATATACTGCTGTCAGACACATCCATTTTAAATTTCAAAAATTAGTACTAGAATTTAAATAATCAATGAAAATATTCAAATCATCCAAAGTACCATTCCATATTAGTAGACAATCGCTACAAATCGCTGATAGAAACTAATGTTACTAAGAAATAGATTTTGTGCATTAAACAAATAATTGCATTCCCATTGGTAAAGCACTAAATTAGTAAGTATTTGCTACGGATGTGCCCATAGCTACGCCTGTTAACTGAAGAAATAAGGTATTATTAAACATAAACACATTGTTCCTCAGAACTACATCCATAAGGCAACAGATATTGCTAATGAGCCTATGGTCAGGACTAGGTTGAGAAGACAAAATTCTCTAAGTAGTTCTATTCCCACATCATTGGGGATAACTGTGAAAAGGGACATGATATCAAGCGTCACTAAATAATATTTCTTGGTATTTAAATCAGTTTTTACATTATTATACCATACCCGTAGCTTTGACAATAAATCACAAGTATCCTTTAGAATAGAACTACATTTAGGTAAATAAACTTCTAATTGCCTATGCAAATAAACTGATATGGGTTCAGTAACCCAACCACCTCCAGAGACAATCGGTCTCATGGGTGGATTTTCCAGGGATTTATGAATCTTAGGGATCCCATATAAATGTGGAATCAGAGGACAAGGTACTGTAAAATAGTTAAAAGATCAATATCTATGTCATTATTAAGCTGCAGCTCATACACAACCATGTTCACATAACTTATACAATTTTTACATCAGTTCTAGTGATAACTTTAAAGGCAGTATCATCATTTAAAAGCAGAGAAACAGCTGAAAAATAATTATCACGATTCATTAAGACAGCCTTGCCACCTTTATCAGCTTGTTTTATAATAATGTCATTACACTGTTGTAAACTTTTAAGGCTTTATACTCAGAGAAGCTTAAATTATATGCCTTGTTTTTAACAGGTTTTAAATAGAGTTCTCTAATCTGAAACTCGCAAATGTCATGAAAAGCCTTTAGTACAGGAACACTAACTGGCATAAAAGTGCTACTACGTTTACAACATTTTTCAGGCAGGAGTATTACCAAATAGCAGTCTTAAGTTGAGATTTCAACAAAGATTTTAGTTCTGTTAAAGCAGAGACAATATTGTCACAACCATATGGTATAAATTTAAAACCTTTACTGAAAAGCAAAGTGCTGATTGTAATTCAAAAGTGGAGAGGTTTAATACACTGTTCATTTGCGACTTACTTTGTTCAGTCCTAAAGGGCTTTGATTCTTCCTTTGTTTGTAGATGTAATTTGTGTAGACAACAAGCCCTCGACTTGGGGATTTATTTCCAACTGCTTCTGGTTGTTCTAACTGAAAACGCTTAGGTACAAAGCTAAAAGTAAGTTGTTGAGTCTTTTTCCAGTTAGCGATTCACGTTGTTAGCGCCATCATTCTTATTTCAGATCCTAACAGATGCGCATGCGCTGCTGGTTACAGACGTAGGTGTAGGTTGGACTATCCCATCAGATGTTGTATTGGGGGGAATCTCTTTAGTTGTAGGTGTTTCTACGACATTAGTGTTGCATACAGGTTCATCAAAAGTATCTAAGGCATCAAGTGCTTCTTTATAAGTAGGCTTTTGATAATTAGAGGTTGTATGACAATCAGATTTAGGCCAAGAGAAAATATTCCCTTTGAAGTCCCCAATGTCACGTAAAGTTTACGCTTAGTAGCTTCCATTCTTATGTCGAGGGTATGCAGTCTATCTAGCATTTGCTGATAGACATGAATTAACTTAGAAAAACAGAAAGTTCCATAATGGCATTTTCCATGGTGAAGATTTCTTTTTTATATTCATCTTCTATTTTAACAAAGAAATCATTCATTAAGCACATATAGTCTAAAGATAACTTGATGTTCAACTGTTGCCATGATTTTAAAAGTTCAGGAAAAGTATTGCCATATGAAGGCATTTTAAGAATCCTAAGCCCACGGGACAATACCTCTTTCCACATAAGCTAAAAGCTAAAACGCTGCCACTGCAAGCGTTTAAATGCAGTTACCTTTCTCTCTAATTGTTGCAAGATTTTATGAAACTCTGCCAGGCTTTCTGGCTCAGGAACAACATCAGACAAAGTAGCAGAGTTTGTAGAGTCCACACAGTTCAGTAAAGGGTTGGTCTCAATATTAATCAGAGACTTTAAAGAATTCAAGCTAGTTCCAACTGCCATATCCAGGCTAAGGGCTGCGAGATAGACCTCCAAAAGGAATTCCCAATAACAGCAGAAACAGTAACAGCACAAGTAAAACCAGCTGCAAAACACGAACTCAAAAGAGAAAACTTGCAGAGAAAACCAGTTTAATAAAAAGCAGAGCTTTCGGGCGTAACCCTTCTTCAATACTAATACATTCAAACACTAAATGAAATGAAAGAGGTGGTGATGTCAACAACCGCCTTGAGCTCAAAGAATTTGAATGGATATTGAGATTAGCTGCTGACACTCATCCTGGTTTAAACAGCACTGTCAGTTTAAAACCTGTGTTAGTTAAGCTACGTAATATTGTAAAGTAAATATTTTATACTGTGTATCTACACATCTTTTAATATATTTATATGTATATGTCTTTAATTTTTAATTTGTTTTCTGTCACATGATTTCATTTGGCTGCTGGTCATGTGATTTTAGACCTGTATTTAAGCTTCTAGAGTTTAGTGTTTGAATGTATTAGTATTGAAGAAGGGTTACGCCTGAAAGCTCTGCTTTTTATTAAACTGGTTTTCTCTGCAAGTTTTCTCTTTTGAGTTTGTGTTTTGCAGCTGGTTTTACTTGTGCTGTTAATGCTAAATTTACCCACGGTTGGCTTTGTTTGGTCCCTCTGGCTTCGGGACCAAACCACGCCAACCGTGGGTAAATTTAGCATTACCCACACCCAGGCGTGGGTTATTGCTATAATATTTAATAGTACATTACTCAACTATGCCAAGATATCAGAAAGTGTGCCACCTAACATAAGTTTCATCATAATAATAATTAACTTTTAATAAGAGAAATAGTTTAACCTTTTAAATTCTAAATGAAAATAAGTGGCTTTAATTTCATATATAACTAAAAGAATCAAACTCTTAACATTTTAACAAAGGGAACTAGTAACCATTTGAAGTAGGGAAAGAAAGAAGTAAATTATTTACCTTGTAAAAAGTACTATGCAGCATCTGCTCATACGTATTCAAGCACTTATTTAAACTAATAATAATTCATAATCATGAAATACATTGATTTTCATTTGTCCTTCAGTTTTTTTACTGTTTTTGTCTTTTATTAATCAATCATCTCTTGATGCATTTCTCTTCAAAGAAGATAGATTCCAGTCCTATTTTATTTTTCTGTATAAAGTCCACTATCTTCCATGGTGTTAGAATTCTTTTTTCCTTCTGGAAGGTGAAGCCTTATTTTTGCTGGAAACAAGATTTGTGCTTTAATATTCCCCCACATTTACGAAGCCCTTTATAGCATGCAGGATTAGTTTAAGAGCTATTTTTGGCAATATGGCTGATGTGCGATCCAGGAACAAGCTCCCAGGACGTGTACGTGAGCTCTTAGGCTAATCCTGCACGGAACAAGCTCCTGTATGCAAATTATCCTCATTTGCAGGTGAAAATCATGCAAATGAGGGTAATATGCGATCCAGGAAGCTGCCAGAAGTCCATGCAGGACGAGTGCAATGTGCAGAAATGTACTCGGTTAGTAACAGAGTACAGTTCAGCAATATACAAAACGGAGCTATGACAGCTCCAAATAAAGACTGCATATCATTGAGGAAGCATGCCAATGTCCAAGCTGAAGGCCATTGGCATTGCAAAATGTAAAAAAAAAAAAAATAAAAATAAACAACTTTTAATTTTATTTTCACCAATCTCGCCTGGTTAAGCATAGGGCAGCGACACGCAAACGGGATTGGGGGGGAATTAATAAAATAAACCTAAACTAAGCATTCTAACAAAAATCAGTATTCTGCCATGCAAGTCAATGGCAGTCAGAAGACAACCTGGCAAGTAAGTAATAGTTGCTAAGGGGGGAGGCTCAGTGTGGGACATGTAACTATGCATTAGCAAGCAATCCTATGCAAATGAGAGAAGGGTTAGTGAATCCCAGATTTTCCCAGGGTGTGAGGCAGGTCTCAAGAGTGTAAGAGTATAAATAGCTGTATGCAAGACTAGGATATAGGTGACATCATGGAGGGGTGTGTCAGGCATACTGTAAGTGGATTAGAGACCTGTGGCTTGGGATTGCTCCTAGCGTAGCACAGTTAAGCTAGGGGTGTGTCTAAGCCTGCCTAGCACTCTTTACAAAGTGTAAGCGGGTGTGCATGCCGTGCACCGGGTTGTACAGGAAGAGAAAGGAAGTTAAATCTGGAAAAAGCAGCTCTGTGCACATTTGAGCACTCCATTTGCGTGGCGCAGACACGGACCTAAACAGGGAGGCAATGGGAAGGGAAAACAGTAGTATGAAGGTAATCAATGAGACCTAGTTGAGCTGCCAGGTGAAATGTATCAGAATCAGCTAATCACACAGGAAGCACACCAGCCCAGCCCAAAACACCACTATAAACCAAGCAAACACCTACCCCCCCTGGTTTTTCCACACTCTACACCACCGGTGTATACAAGCGGGGAAATTTTAAAACTAAACCTACAAAATGAGAAGGGCTGCAGCAGGCAACATAGAACAACATGTGCAAGAGGCTGAGGGTGGTGAGGATGTCAATGCTGCAGAAAAACCCACAGTGAGGAGACAGAGAACAGTGTACAGACCCAGGGTAACCTACCAGGGGCTACATGAGCTGGAGATAGTGGAACGCCATAGGGTGGATAGAGACCTTCTACAGCAAATCGTTGAGCTGTGCAGGCCACACATGACACACCACACTGGCCAAGGGGAACCCATCCCAGTGGATACCAAGGTATGTGTAGGCTACTAGCCACAGGTACCTCCCAAACTACAACTGGGGATATCATGGGAATCTCACAGGCATCAACATCCAGAGTATTCCACCAGTTCCTGGATGCCATGTCAGCACATGCCAGTGAGCACATATATTTCCTCAACACACATGAAGTGTTGACCCGCAATATGCGTCTCTTCCACCAAATAGCTGACTACCCTGGGGTAGTAGGTGTTATAGACTGCACGCACTTACGCATCAAAGCACCACCCGGTCAGCAGGGTAGGGCCTACATCAACCGTAGGGGCATCCCCTCCATCAACTGCCAGGTCGTATGTGATGCCCAGGGCATTATACTGAATGTGTGTGCTGGCTGCCCTGGAAGCTATGACTATTCAAACATATGGCAACTGACGCAGCTGTACCAAAGATTTGCTGATGTGGACATCCCCTACGGTCACCTAGTGGGGGATGCTGAGCACCCACAGGAGCCGTGGCTGATGACACCCATCAGAAATGCACACACACCTGAACAACAACACCATAATGATGCACACGCACAGGCCAGACATATAATAGAGCATGTGTTTGGGATGCTCAGGTCACGGTTCTGGTGTCTGGACACATCCAGTGGAGCCGTGCAGTATTCACCAGCTACATGTACCCAAATAGTAATGGTATGTGCTATGCTACACAATATGATCCTGCGGAAACAGCTGCAGCAGGAACAGCATGGGGCAGGGCCACACAGCCCCCCACCAATGCCAAGGCCTGTACAGGTACAGAGTGACTCGGAGGAGGAACAACCTGAGCTTGCTCCATTAGGCAGAAGGAGGTGTGCCCAGTATGCCCTGGCCTTGGCAAAGAGGCAACGCATAGCATATGCACTAACACAGTAGGGCCCCAGGGAATGACACCTCTCTCTGACTCGCACAGACAGTAAAAGGGATGCCAAACATGACACTACCTGTGCCCAACCATGTACAGGGAGTGTACTATGTGCATCCAACATAGGCAGCCCTCCAGCACCATCCTCAAGTCCAGCACACCCTCAACGTAAGTCAATCACCTACCAATTGCCAAATGGAGTAGAATGTGTTTTTACCTGTAGCTATGGTATGGATGTGAACATGCAAGGGAAATGGGTAGCCGGATGTCAAGGCAGCATAGAGTAGACAGAGATCTGTAACACATACTGGAGTCACAATAGTAGCCATACTACACAAGGTGACAAAACCCACTGCAGGTAATGGCCTGAGTGACAGGGGTGTCCATAAGAGCCACATATACCAGTCAGGAAGGATCACATACCCAGCAACATTCTCAGCCAGCAGGACAGGTGAAGACAAACACAAACAAATGCTGTACTATGGCCTACGAATGGGCTCTATGGTTAACCCCTCCCTCAGGCCTACACAGACAGACCGCAGCAGGCCAGGCAGTTGTATGTAAGTTGTGAAAGCTAGGAAGTCAGACACTAATAAGTAGGTAAATAAAGCTAGGATCTGTACTACACTGGTAAGCCCTAGCCAGCAGGATAGGTAAGACTACAGACTGAAATGGAGTACCTGACATACCGGTACAGTCCTAGCAAATGTGTAAATGTGTCAGGTGCGCCCCCCACCCCATCCAACGTACACATAGGGTAACAGTCAAGTGTGCTCCCCCACCCAGTGTAGAACAGTAGAAACAGTCAGGTGCCACCCCCCCCCCCCCGCTGTGCAGAAATGTAGCAACAGTCCATAGTCCATGGCAAATGACCGATGGATACCCTGCAGACCCAGCATGCTACCTGTCGGTGTACAACAAATGGTCAGCACCGCAGCACAAACAAACTGGGCATGCTCACACACTTAGAGGAATGAAGGCAATGTCAGTCAACAACATACTGAGAGGTCATACTGGGCATGCTCACGCACTTAAACACATGAAGGCCATGTCTGCAAACACCAGTGGACTATACATATCTGGAAGTTGAAGATCTCAGTGTGGACACATGTCAGTATGCACCACTCCTGCCTTGCACACACAGTGGATAGGAATACAGACAAATATGTAAAGACAACACACTATAATAAGCCACAGGTATACAGGCACAGATGTGTGGAAGAGGTTGACCGTGACAAGGAGCCATGCGGGCCTATCCCAACTGGCACACAGCCAAAGGGCTCCCAACACATGAGGTGCGGATGTAACCCACTGCGGATACTAGCCACCAGTACCTGTCAGCATGACAGACTATGTGGTGTATGTGCCAGTTGTGCAACAAGACTGTACAAGGAAGCAGCCATCTAGTAGCTGTATACACACACCTGTGACATATGACCCGGTGTGTGCCCGCATGTGGCATGTCAACCCCTACATGAATGGAGTATGGTCCATGCACACACTGCCCTCCCCATAGCAGTAGTATGACAAGCCTGCTGAGGTCATCCAACGTGAATTACACCTTTGGGAGAGCTATAACTCAGTAATATGCATGGCACGTCCCATAACAGCATACTGCTGTACACTCCTGTCACTACAGACAGAGTAGTTAGGTAGTAGTGTGAGTTTGTGTTTGTGTGTGTGTGCCTGTCTGCATCTGACTGTGTAGAGTGAAATGCTTGTTAGGTTACTCACACTCCATGAAATACATATATTTAACTTTGCCAAGGCTGCTGATGTCACTCACCAAGAAGTACACCTCTGAGAACGTGATAGCCCAGTAATCGATGTAGCGCGTCCTGTAACTGCGTACTGCTGTAGTGTGATAAAAGTACAGTTGTGTACACTTACCAGAAATGCAGATGTTCGAGTGTATTCACTGTTGCAGTCATTACATTTGGTTAATCCTGCTGGCAGGTTGCCCTCAGCCGGCCTGAATTCCAAAGTCTTGGGTCCTGCGTCGGTTGTTGTCACCCCTTCCCTGACGTCAGGTCGTCAGGAGAATAAAAGAAGCAGCCAACGCCATTTTCTTTTGTTTTTCTTGCCTCAGATGTCAGGTGCCCCCCAAAAGGGTTGCCGAAATTTAGATATGTATAATTACATGCACCAATATAAAATTTACCTTCATCTACAAGCAAATACACCACATAGGTTGTATAAATCAGAGAAGGAAAGATAGGTTCCATCAGAAGAAAAGTGGGATGGTGGGTGGGTAACCTGGACTGCAACAGTGAATACACTCAAACATCTACATTTATGGTAAGTGTACACAACTGTACTATGTTCTTCGTGTTTCACTGTTGCAGTCATTATATTTGGGTAGAGTCCCAAAGCTAAGGTTGGGAGGCTGGAGCTAAACAACATTAGGAGCGGCTATGAGGCCCTGTAGAACTGCAGTGGAAAAGCCTGCCCTGGATTTAGAGTAGAATGGCAGATGATAGTACTTTGTAAAGGTGTGCACTGAACTCCAAGTAGCAGCCTCTAAAATGTCCTTGGTAGGTACTCCCCTGAGAAAGGCTGCTGAAGTGGCTGCAGCTCTGGTTGAATGTGGCCTAATGCCCTTAAGTACTGGCTTGCCATGATGTACATAGCAAAAATGAATGCAGTGGCCTATCCACTTGGAAATAGTCTTCTTTGAGATAGCCTTTCCGTGTGATCCTGCAGCATATGTCACTAGTAATTGCTCTGTTTTTCTGAAAACTTTGGTTCTGTCCAAGTAGAATCTAAGCTGTCTGTGTACGTCCAAAGAATTCAGAATTTTCTCCCCCTTGTTCTGTGGATTTGGATAAAAATGTTGGCAGGTGAATAGTTTGGTTGAGAGCCACACTGCACACCACCTTAGGCATAAATGTTGGGTTTGTCCTCAGAGAGACCCTGTCTGGATAAAAAATGATAAAAGGTTCCACAGCCATGAGTGCCTGTAGCTCTGCAACTCGTCTTGCAGAAGTTATTGCTAGGAGCAGAGCTGTTTTCCAAGATAAAAACTTTATATCAGCAGTAGCAGCTGGCTCAAAAGGAGGCAGGGTGAGTTTTTCCAAGACATAGTTGAGGTCCCATGCAGGCACTGGTGATCTCCTTGGAGATCTTAAATTTTTGGCTCCTCTGAGATACTGCTTTAATAAGGCATGAGAAAAGATTGGTGGCTCTACATTGTAATGAGCCAAAATGGCAGAGGCATGAATTTTAATAGATGAAAAAGATAGGCCTTTGTCCAGCATCTCAGTTAAGTATTGCAAAATCTGAGGAATATTTGGCACAGCTGTATCAGTTCATTGTGCCTGGTTCCAAACACAGAATCTCTTCCATTTTCCAGCATAATATTTTCTAGTACTAGGCCTTCTGGCTTCCAAAATGACATCCATCACAGCTTTACTGAGAGGTGTGTTTTGTATGACTACATTATTTGCCATGCTGTCAGGTTTAAAGTTCTGAGTTGGCTGTTTTGCTAGGACAGTAGATGAGGTATTTAAGGTAAGGTCCAAGCTGGGCACTGAGACAAGCTCCTTAACACTGGATACCAGTACTGGCGGGGTAAGTCTGGGGCAATCAGTATCATCTTTGGCTTCTCCTGTCTGACCTTTAGGAGTACCTTGGGGAGGAGAGGCAGAGGGGGAAATGCATATACTGTGGCACAAAGCAGACCATTGTCATGTGGGTTGATGCCAACGTATACCCATCGCCTGCCCTTGTATAGCCTGCTGGCACTGTTGGCCACCACACACCCGTACAGACATGCACCCAAGCATGTCCGAACTGGACCCTGTGTGTTTGTGTGTGTGTTGTATGGTGCGTATGTCCACATCCACACGCACTACTCCCCTCCAGGGCACAATGAAACATGCCGCCCTATGTCTGACACCCCTTCATACACACTGCCCATACGACCACTGTATCACCCATGTGGTGCATGTGTTCCCTGCACATTGATGTGTTGTGGCAACCCCACTAGTGACGGGTTGCACTTCTGGCCCTGCCAAGTGTGTTAATGTGTGTGCATCCCTAAGTGAGTGTGCCTGTGCTGACGCTGGCACCTGTTCATGCAGACAGGCACGTGTACGTCACCTACTCTATATCTACCATATCCCTGTTGCAGATGTCACTCACCATCACATATATGTTCTGAGTGCTCCCCACCAGATAACCCATGTGCTGCATCCAATAACAGCATTGAACTGTGATAGCACTACATAGCTGTCGGGTGTTTGATACCCTCTGCTGGTAGGTGTGTGACACAAACATGCATAGGTTTTACCCTCCCACCCCTTCCTGACATGTGTTCGCCTCTGTCTGCCTCCCCCACTACCTCTATGGCAGATGTGGAAGGCCACACCTGCATTGCTTAGGCAGCAGCATGTGTATTTAATGTAATGCTCATGATCAGCTGATGACCTCTGCACGAATTGCAGCCCTTCCCTAGCCGATTGCATGTGGAACAGGTGTGGTAACATTCCCATAGCCAATTGCATGGAAACGCACTCCAATACCTGGGAACATCCTGGTGGTGTTGGCCTTTGTCTGTCACTGTGAGGAGGAGCTAGAATTATCGTTTGGCAAACAGCATTTCAGATGGGTTGGGGATTTACCTCTAACAACATACACTCTGGGAAGAGGGCAACAAGCAGGAGGGGGATGTGCCTACCCTAACTAAGAACTGGAAGTGCTGCTATACTGCACATGGAGTAGTGTTGGATTAACAGTGTTTATCTGGATATGTCTGTTGTGCATGTCGCAATACTGGGGTAGGGCTATACTCCATGTCCAGGACATATGGTGGGAAGATATGGACATGTACTTATCCAGATAGCCATATATGTATCTGAGTACACATGTGTAGTACTTCCAATTACAACTGTCATGGCAACCACCCACTATGAATCCCTACATCATGTGGGTGTATTCCCTGTACATTCCCTGTGTGATGGACATCCTTCCTGTGTGGGCATCAATGTTAAACAACAGCAGGTAGCAACACCTCTTACAGGAGAACCTGCGCACTCAGGGCAGCCACATATATGTAGGAGGATAGGGACATACAGACAGACTGTGAGTAGAGTGGTGTAATGCTTTGTATAGTACTGGTGTTACAGGGTGTGTGTGTGTGTGTGTGTGTGTGTGTGTGTGTGTGTGTGTGTGTGTGTGTGTGTGTGTGTGTGTGTGTGTGTACATACTAGTTTAGCTTGGACTGCAGTCTGTCTGCATAGCTCACTACTGTGGGCCTATCCTCCAGATGGACAGAGGTGTGCCTATCATGTGTTGTCTGTCCACCACACAGGTCCTGTGTCAAATAATACACTGGCATTGTGTGTGTTGCATGCTAGCAGTACATGGCTATATCCATTTGTGTCCCTGACATCGTATTCCTGCATTAGGGTATGTTGCAAGACATCCTGTAATACCAGCATGTTCCGGGGTGTGTAACTGCAATATTGCGGGTATGGCTCTGCATTCCTGCCTTTGTCCCCTACATATATGGCAGCCTTTTGTCCTGCTGTGATACGGGTAGGGGTTGTTAGGTAATGGCCTATCATTAACTACTGCTATCATTCCTACTATCATCCCATTCATAGCGTGGACACCCACAACATTTGTTGGCCAGGGACCATACATGTAACAGATACATTGACATTACCACATGTAATGAATGTCCCCCTAGGGCTTGACTACAGGGTGCAACTGGAGGCTGCTGAACTATATCTGATATTGTTGACTGTTATGTGTTGTGCAGGCAAATCAATTGTCAACTGTTGTACGAATTGAAGGGCTTAGCCTGGACATCATAGTATGTTATATATCCGCACTGTCTGCATCGACTGTTTTGCGTGGGCCTTGCATCCATCACTGGTTATATACATCAACATCCATGTTTTGTCAGTAATGGCATACATTATTGTATGGTACACAAATAAAGGTTGTGTATACATACAGTGTGTCGTGTCATGCCCTTTGAATTATGAGTGGGTATATTAGCAATGTAAGTATCCCCTTTGTGGGGCTGGTTGCCACACTACACGTCAGAGGTACTGATTACAGGGCTTGTGGCTGGGGATATACATTGCACCCAGTACGTCCACACTACTGTTACACATGTATGGCTACTAATACCCTTTGTCTGTGTATATGTGTATGTACCCACATATCTTATATATATATATATATATATATATATATATATATATATATATATATATATATATATACACATACCTGCACATGATTGTCATTGTATGGATGTGTGTGCATATCTGTACCGTTGTAATGTGTAGCCCTTCAACATAGTACATTCCCTGTGGTACAATGGCGTATCTGCATGATATGTCACAGTTATTGGCCTGACATGTACAGGGGACATGGATAACTGTTGGAGCATTGTAGCTGTGTTGCGGTGGGTCCTGCTGTCAAGTACTGCATGTGCTGGATATCGGATTGCACAGCATATCCGTTAGGGCTCGGGGAGGGGTTACATAGCAGTAATTACCAGGTGTTCCTCATTTGTGCCCCCACCCCCATTAACTCTGCTCATGGTCTGTTATGTAGTATGGAGTGGGCCAGGAGTCTGTTCCCATGTGGAAATCATATACACATCTATCTGTATATACATATATATATATATATATATATATATATATATATATATATATATATTTATGTATATCTGCATAAGTATATATGTTACACCCCCATATATAGAGAAATAGAACTTGACATTGATATAGCTCTAGCTATGTATATGTATCCATATATATATATATATATATATATATATATATATATATATATATATATATATATATATATATATATATGTGTATGTATGTAGATATATATACTGAACATATTAATCTATGTACGATTGCTGTTATATGGTTATTTGTGAGTCATACATACACATATATATACCTATAGCTGTCTATCTCTCTACATTTACAGAATTATAGCTGTCCATATGTCCATGCATGTTCGGCCTATATGTGTGGCCTGTACCTCATTCTCTTGGCAATTGACATGGATGACCTTAGGACTGTGGTCAGTCATTCGTGCCGACACGCAAGTGTTTCAGACGTATCATCTCCAGCAATATATGTGTTCTACCACATATAACTGTGTAACTTGCAACGTTTGAAGTGTATTAGAGCAGGATATGACAGATATCCCTATATGTACCCACATTATGGTGCACTATGTCTGGGATTCATCATTAAGAGGTTGTGTGGTATGTTATTACCACATTCCCTGGGCTGTTGACTAATTGTGCTGGATGATATGTATGTATGTATGTATGTGGAATGAGTAGTTATGTACATCTGTCATGGTTTAATGGTAAATCACTTAGTGTATGATGTGCAGCCTCCCAGGTGTGGCCCTTCCAGAGGCTGTATATTGTGTTTCAGGGCAGAACACCGGCTGTCAGATACAGAGTGAGTTAGGGACATTTGACCGGTCGTACGCGGGTGTGCGCGGTTTGCGCAGAGCTAAGCAATGCTAAGCTCGGGATGCATTTCCTTACACTCAGCTAGCATCTACTTACCTCAATCTATGTAGGCAATGTTTACCCCCACGCGAATACACGTATACACACTTACAACTGCTTATCCATGCATACTACTGCTGTTATGCGCTTACACATGCTTACTAGTGCCTTAGTCATTATGACACTTCACATGTGCATTTAAGGCAGTACTCCTGTGCAAATATAAATGTTACTTAGTAGGTTATACAGCACAATGAAGTTAACATACGGATATCACATAAACAATAGGATGTGCTGCAGTGGGACTTGGCCCGGGAATGCTTGCGCATTGGGCGGATGCTCTGGCCACTACACTATTAATGTTTTGCTTCGTTTGCATAAAGTCTACCATAATGACATACCCATGTTCCCTTCCCCCGGCCCCCGAGCTCCACATACACAGCATCCATCCATTCCCCGGTTGCTAGCCCTGCCATGCCACACCTCCACACATTTCCCTCTCTGCACGTCTTGGTACAACTCCAGTATACTGTCCCCACCCAAGCCTCTGCAGGCGCTTCATCCATTTAGTCCACGTACGTACCAGCCTTCCCCTGATCCTCCTCTGATACTGGTGGTGACACCAATGTGACCCACAACTGCTGGTTCATCCTGCCAGGGACAGACCTGTTGTTGTGTCAAGAGTAGACCTAGCTGGTCTACAATGTTTCTAGAAGCGGTTTGCTCACACACCTGGCCAGCCTCATCTCCCGGTTCCACGGAGCCAACGCCCCAGGTGTGACATACTGTGCATGATGCACGCTTACACGCCCCCATGGTGTGCACCACATATCATTATACCCTTCGGTATTATGCAGGACTACTGTTCTCACGATATGATTGGACAGGCACTGTTCTGTGCTGCACATAGACTACTCATAATACTGTGGCTGAGCAATGGGCATGTGTTCTGGTATTAATCTACACACTTATATACATTTCCTATACTGTTGGATGCCTGTGCTGGATGATGTGTATGTGATCACAGCAGCTGAATGTGTAACCACCATGGCTTAGTGGAACTCACGTCTACTACAGTGTGTAGGGTCAGGGGTTTGCAACCTGGCAGTGCAGATTATTACGTTAATGACCACAACAACAGCTGTTGGCTACTGAGTGACTAAGGCATTGTAGAACATTTGTAGGCAGGTATGTGCTTGTTTGCGTGAAGCACAGCATTACTGACCTCCGGTTGCGGCATCTTACACTCAGGTAGCCTCTGCATTGCTTCACCAGTGTGGTACTTGCACCCGCTTGCTCCCACATGCACACACGCAACGTCATGCATTTTGTTCACATCTGTCAACCTGGACACTCTGACTGTATGCTTGTCCATTGTCAATGGTAGCCGGGGTGTAGAGCTCCACATTGACCCCAGCTATGTATCCCAATTAATACTGGGGTGTTCACATTCATAGAGGGTAACAGGCATAACATAGCTACGTCCCCCATTAATCATGCTTTGTTTATGTTAAACTGTCAGTATTATCCATACTTAGGTCAGGTTTACATGTCAGGTATGACTGTTGACAAAGGTCAGTTTAAGGTGAGGTTGGATTCCTGTTTCACAGGTCTGGATAGGTTACATGCAGGTATTCGGGGTAGTAGTTATTCCCTACCTGTGTGGTACAGTAGAGGCGAATAGCTAAGGAGTAGGTAGATAGGTAGTG